>NC_143023.1:94093866-94241366 GCF_057628025.1 Oncorhynchus mykiss
CATCCATCTGGTCCAACAGCGCCGAGGACAGGGGTGTGACAGAGACCCTGGACTAAAGCACTGTCACTGTGATGCCTGCCTGGCTCTGTGGGAGAACACAAGCAAGCGCTCACACGCACACGCACATGCACACACACACACACACACACACACACACACACACACACAGAAAAACAAAGAGACCCAGACCGTGGTGACACTAATGGATGTACATGGGCCTCTCTTACTCCCCTGTGGTTACTAACATCAGAACAGTAGACATTCAGATCATTGAGAGGCACACAGGATGCATTCAGATCATTGAGAGGCAGACAGGCTACATTCAGATCATTGAGAGGCAGACAGGCTACATTCAGATCATTGAGAGGCAGACAGGCTACATTCAGATCATTGAGAGGCAGACAGGCTACATTCAGATCATTGAGAGGCAGACAGGCTACATTCAGATCATTGAGAGGCAGACAGGCTACATTCAGATCATTGAGAGGCAGACAGGCTACATTCAGATCATTGAGAGGCAGACAGGCTACATTCAGATCATTGAGAGTGCACTTTCACTACCTGACTGACTGACTTGTGAGGACATACTGTAGTGTGTTACTAAATAATGTAATGTACTGTATATATCCTCAGCCAGTATGTAGACAGACGCCCCTTCAAATGAGTGGATTTGGCTTTTTCAGCCACACCCGAAGCTGACAGGTGCATAAAATCAAGCACACGGCAATGCAATCTCCATAGACAAACATTGGCAATAGAATGGCCCGTACTGAAGAGCTCAGTGACTTTTTAAGTAACACCGTTGTAAGATGCCACTTTTTTTATTTTCATGGAGACGATCAGCTTTGATACTGCGGATAGACTGTTGCTTCCATCAATGTAATTGTCTGCAACATTTCCAATCCACCATATATTTTTGGGGGTAAATATATATATCTATATACATACATACATATAAAAATTCATACATATACAGTTTTTATTCCCCAAACCTTACCACCCCTCCTCCAATTGGAGTAAACTAATAAACAATAACACTTAGGCTTCTACCTTTTGTTTATACATCTTATACACATTTTACAGACAGTCTATTTGACAATAGTTATATTTAATTAGTTTTTATTCCTTCCTCTATATCTGATGTTCATCCAGTTTGATTTCTATTTGTAACTGTGCTATTTCACAACATTTCTGAACCTATATACATTTTACAGACCCTGTATGTTTTACATTGGTTATCTTGTTATTAGTCCCACCCTTCAGCTCCATTCAACCCCTCCCATCTATCTCTCAACACCATCCATTTTGGATTTCTAGCAGCCATATATTTTTCAGCTGTGCTGTGATGCTTCACAAAAGTAATGAACCTTTCTATTCTCATAGCTTCTACAGATTGTAAAATAATTATTATATTATTGATCGATTGACTTTTCAAATCACCCAGTATTGCTATCTGCAGCGTTAGTTCTAGGTAAATGTTGCAATTCTTCAGCCATTCCTGGACCTGTGACCAAAACGAGCTACATATGGCCAGTAAATAAATGATCTAATGACTGCTTCCTCACAGCAATATCTACAGAACTGAGAACATTGTATTCCCCATATATATATATATATATATATATATATATATACACATATATACACAAATGTGAAGTTTTGAATTCGGTGTCGTTTTGCGTTTCAATTCATAAACCATCGAAAATCTTTTCCACCTTTCCAACAAGCCAGTTGGTCATATTCTGCCCTGCTAGAGCAGCTCCGGCCAACTGTAAGTGTTGTAGCCAAGCTATCATTGACTTGGTTCTGGTACCCCATGTATATAGCCAAGCTATCATTGACTTAGTTCTGGTACCCCATGTATATAGCCAAGTTATTATTGACTTGGTACTGGTACCCCATGTATATAGCCAAGTTATTGACTTGGTACTGGTACCCCATGTATATAGCCACGTTATTATTGACTTGGTACTGGTACCCCATGTATATAGCCAAGCTATCATTGACTTGGTACCGGTACCCCATGTATATAGCCAAGCTATCATTGACTAGGTACTGGTACCCCATGTATATAGCCAAGTTATTATTGACTTGGTACTGGTACCCCATGTATATAGCCAAGTTATTATTGACTTGGTTCTGGTACCCCATGTATATAGCCAAGCTATCATTGTCTTGGTACTGGTACTCCATGTATATAGCCAAGCTATCATTGACTTAGTTCTGGTACCCCATGTATATAGCCAAGCTACCATTGACTTGGTACTGGTACTTCATGTATATAGCCAATCTATCATTGACTTAGTTCTGGTACCCCATGTATATAGCCAAGCTACCATTGACTTGGTACTGGTACCTCATGTACAGTATATAGCCAAGCTATCATTGACTTAGTTCTGGTACCTCACGTATATAGCCAAGCTATCATTTACTTAGTTCTGGTACTCCATGTATATAGCCAAGCTATCATTGACTTAGTTCTGGTACCTCATGTATATAGCCAAGCTATCATTGACTAGGTATTGGTACCCCATGTATATAGCCAAGTTATTATTGACTAGGTTCTGGTACCCCATGTACAGTATATAGCCAAGTTATTATTCACTAGGTTCTGGTACCCCATGTATATAGCCAAGCTATCATTGACTAGGTACTGGTACCCCATGTATATAGCCAAGTTATTATTGACTTGGTACTGGTACCCCATGTATATAGCCAAGCTATCATTGACTTGGTACTGGTACCCCATGTATATAGCCAAGTTATTATTGACTTGGTACTGGTACCCCATGTATATAGCCAAGTTATTATTGACTTGGTACTGGTACCCCATGTATATAGCCAAGTTATTATTGACTTGGTACTGGTACCCCATGTATATAGCCAAGTTATTATTGACTTGGTACTGGTACCCCATGTATATAGCCAAGTTATTATTGACTTGGTACTGGTACCCCATGTATATAGCCAAGCTATCATTGACTAGGTACTGGTACCCCATGTATATAGCCAAGTTATTATTGACTTGGTACTGGTACCCCATGTATATAGATAGCCAAGCTATCATTGACTAGGTACTGGTACCCCATGTATATAGCCAAGCTATCATTGACTTGGTACTGGTACCCCATGTATATAGCCAAGCTATCATTGACTTGGTACTGGTACCCCATGTATATAGCCAAGCTATCATTGACTTGGTACTGGTACCCCATGTATATAGCCAAGTTATTATTGACTTGGTACTGGTACCCCATGTATATAGCCAAGTTATTATTGACTTGGTACTGGTACCCCATGTATATAGCCAAGTTATTATTGACTTGGTACTGGTACCCCATGTATATAGCCAAGTTATTATTGACTTGGTACTGGTACCCCATGTATATAGCCAAGTTATTATTGACTTGGTACTGGTACCCCATGTATATAGCCAAGTTATTATTGACTTGGTACTGGTACCCCATGTATATAGCCAAGCTATCATTGACTTGGTACTGGTACCCCATGTATATAGCCAAGTTATTATTGACTTGGTACTGGTACCCCATGTATATAGCCAAGTTATTATTGACTTGGTACTGGTACCCCATGTATATAGCCAAGCTATCATTGACTAGGTACTGGTACCCCATGTATATAGCCAAGCTATCATTGACTTGGTACTGGTACCCCATGTATATAGCCAAGTTATTATTGACTTGGTACTGGTACCCCATGTATATAGCCAAGTTATTATTGACTTGGTACTGGTACCCCATGTATATAGCCAAGTTATTATTGACTTGGTACTGGTACCCCATGTATATAGCCAAGCTATCATTGACTTGGTACTGGTACCCCATGTATATAGCCATTGTGTATTTATTCCATGTATTACTATTTTTTTTTAAAAATATTTACTTATTCTTTTCTATTATTATTATAAAAAAATATATATTGCATTCTGCATTGTTGGAAAGGCCCGTAAGTAAGAATTTCACTACTCACTAGTCTACACCTGTTGTTTACGAAGCACGTGACAAATAAAACGTTGTTTGAATAGGTAATAAACAGAAAAAAAAGGCAGTTGTTTAAGCATTTTTGGCTCTCTCTCAGAGTGAATGGATGACTGCACATGGTGGGTCAGGGAGTTGTTATCTACTTGGGGAGATGAACAATAGTCTACTTACACTGAATAAACATGAAATAAACATTAATAGAAAGTGTGTCACAGTTAGAAGAGCCGGCTACAGACAATAAAAGCATTAGTCATTCATTATTAGCAATTAGCATTAATTGGACTGACAGAAAAGTGTAAGTGGCGCGTGTTTGGGTGTGTGTTTGTTTAGAGTGTTTGTGTGTGTTTCTGGAAAGTGAAAGCGGTGCTTGTTTGTGTGTGTAGGGAAGAATGGGGAAAGGGGTCATTGAATACACTATGAATGAATGGAGCTTGTCTGACAAGGGGACAGAGTGGAGGAGGTTGGGTACATGGGTGGGAATGTAATTGCGGCAGGGTAGCCTAGTGGTTAGAGCGTTGGACTAGTAACGGGAAGGTTGCAAGTTCAAACCCCCGAGCTGACAATAATCTGTCGTTCTGCCCCTGAACAGGCAGTTAACCCACTGTTCCTAGGCCGTCATTGAAAATAAGAATTTGTTCTTAACTGAATTGCCTAGGTAAAATACAAATTTGTTTGGTTTGAATATGAACGTCTCAAATAGCCTACACGGGGAATATTATAATGACATTTTTGTATTATGGTTACATTTTGAGAAAATAGAGTATTGTTGTCAATTAAACGAAAGAACAATTATACCATTATACCAACCATTATATTTTGAGAAATCGTATTATGTGTGACATTTCTCATGTGAAACACATGACTTGATTTCGAACAACTGACAGGTTATGCTCCAATCACCAGAGTTAAGTGGGTATAAACGTTTCACGCGTTACATATTGGCCACTGCACTGCTCGGTCTCTCTCTCCGGTTATGCGATAACAAGGATTTGTGAAAACCTTCATCGAAGGTAAATAACATGCCTGTCACATTTTGGGTAAAGTGTGAGTCGGGTTGACTCTATTATTTGATAACCAGCCATAGCCGACAAAATTAACAAATGATGCCAGGGCAAGTCGAACACTTGCCAGCTGTCCACTGGACCAGCCACACAGATGCACACACATTTGTACAGGGCTGTACACCTGTTTTGAGTAACATACCACATGAGTAGGCCTACCACACAAGAAGTAGCCTAAATACTGTTCTCTGTCAATTTCTACACAGCATGTAATTTCTTTGCGTCCGGCAATTGAATGCGCCAAATGAGTTTTTGCCTACAGACAACATCTATCCCTTGTTCCCATGCATAAACTACTCAAGTGAATGACAGCGACATCCGACTCCGAACCTGTCTTTAGGTTGTTATGGCATAAAAACATAATTTACTCACCTAACCTGCAGTCTCTGTGGTGCACTCTCTCTCCCAAGTGCTTGCAGTAGGCTAGTAGACTGATATATTTCCCCTGTGTGTATTTTCGTTGCTGCCTGGTCCGTCCGTTCAGAGACTCGATCTCTCTATAACACCAGTTCACAATAGCGCATGAGCCGCGGCACCTTTAAAGCGCGCGCACTGCAGCGCCGCTGCCGACAGATGGTGGTTGAACACTGAATAATTTTGTCAAAATAGGTTTCAAAATGTAAAATATGTCCCGCTGCTACTGTCAACATCACAGATGGGGAACATCTGTATGGGGTAAAGGATAATGTAAGCTAAAGTCATTTTACATGCTGCGTTTTATAAATGATTCCCTGTTACTATTGTTTTAATCCTCTTCTTGAAATTAGAGGGGTGAGGGAAGTGCTTTGCTATACTTTCTCCATTTATAAACTTTTGTTGGATTCATGCATAACGATGTATTATAATGGGAGTGCGCGAACAAAAACAACATTCACCATAAACAGAAAGTAAAATGAGGTTAATTCCTTCCCCCTTCAGGCATAAACAGTAGGCCTATACATTTGTGCCATTAAATGATTAAGTCTACTAAGAAAAATGTTCTGAAACAGAATGCATCATATCACCAGCAGGAGTGAAGCTACAGTATGTTGCAAATGGTACCCTATTCCCTACATAGTGCACTACTTTAGACCAGAGCCCTATGATCCCTGGTCAAAAGTAGTGCACTATATAAGGAATAGGTTGCCATCTGGGATAAATCCTGACTCTGAGCTGCTTCCTATCTGTTCAGCCATCAGCAGGACCTTTTAAGCTATCTAGTCAGGCAGGAAGCCCTAATGTCTCCAGTGCCTCCCATTGTCCTAATGTCTCCTCTACTGTAGCCTCCCATTGTCCTGATGTCTCCTCTACTGTAGCCTCCCATTGTCCTGATGTCCCCTCTACTGTAGCCTCCCATTGTCCTGATGTCTCCTCTACTGTAGCCTCCCATTGTCCTGATGTCTCCTCTACTGTAGCCTCCCATTGTCCTGATGTCTCCTCTACTGTAGCCTCCCAGTGTCCTGATGTCTCCTCTACTGTAGCCTCCCATTGTCCTAATGTCTCCTCTACTGTAGCCTCCCATTGTCCTAATGATCCTCTACTGTAGCCTCCCATTGTCCTGATGTCTCCTCTACTGTAGCCTCCCATTGTCCTGATGTCTCCTCTACTGTAGCCTCCCATTGTCCTGATGTCTCCTCTACTGTAGCCTCCCATTGTCTTGATGTCTCCTCTACTGTAGCCTCCCATTGTCCTTATGGCCTGGTGGCTGTGGTGGTCTGGTCATGTGACTCTAGAAAGAGAGATACATTTCCTGTCAATTCCATCTGGAGCGAGTCACACTCAACCAGGCATGGCCATTCATAGCATGGCGATGTTAGGACACATGCATGGTTACTGGTTTAGCACGGGAAGCCATCTGCAGTCTGCCAGGATGGAACCGTAGAATCATAATGATTCATTCTAATTCTATGTATGAAATCAACCACTCTAGTGATTCTACTGGAGATGCTCTCCACTGTCTGCATGCAAGTGACTGTGGTTTAATGTTACTCTGTCATTACTGAACAAGGGATTAAATAAACCTGGTTTGGCAAAATAGCAACACAACCCCTTAATTTAGCTTTAACTGCCACACAGTGCGGACACACATGCAATCTGTTTTGCTGCGAGGCATTTTGATCTGTGGTTGTGTTGAGAACTGGAGCATGTCCTGATAAAATAAGGATGCCGTTGGATAACAGAAAGAGACATCTCTTTCCTCCTCTCATCTCCAAGTTATAGATTCTGTTCTGACTCATCATGATGTAATGTGAGGCTACAGATATTATCTTTGTGGAAAAGACACAACACAACCAAAGCGGTCCAGAAGGAGAGAATACCTGGGAAATGGTCTCTATGCTCCACTAGTCTTCCAAACATGCTACTGCTGTTCTGATTCAGAAATGCTGTATTGTCCCAACATTGGGCAGTTTAATTTGCTATTATTGTATTAAAAACTATACTCAAACGCACTCTCTTAGAAAAAAGGGTTCCAAAAGGGCTCTTTGGCTGTCCCCATAAGAACACCCTTTTGGGTTCCATGTAGAACCCTCTGAGGAAAGGGTTCTACATGGAACCGAAAAATGTTCTACCTGGAACAGGGTTCTTCAAAGGGTTATCCTATGGGGATAGCCAAATAACCCATTTAGGGTCTAGATAGCACCTTTTAGGGTATAGATATCACTTTTTAGGGTATATATATCACCTTTTAGGGTCTAGATATCACATTTTAGGATAGATATATAACTTTTTAGGGTTTAGATATCACCTTTTAGGGTCTAGATATCACCTTTTAGGGTATAGATATCACCTTTTAGGTTCTAGATATCACCTTTTAGGGTATAGATATCACCATTTAGGGTCTAGATAGCACCTTTTAGGGTATAGATATCACCTTTTAGGGTCTAGATAGCACCTTTTGGGGTATAGATATCACCTTTTAGGGTCTAGATATCACCTTTTAGGGTCTAGATATCACCTTTTAGGGTATATATCTATCCTTTTAGGGTATAGATATCACCTTTTAGGGTCTAGATATCACCTTTTGGGGTCTAGATAGCACCTTTTAGGGTATAGATATCACCTTTTGGGGTCTAGATAGCACCTTTTAGGGTATAGATATCACCTTTTGGGGTCTAGATAGCACCTGTTAGGGTATAGATATCACCTTGTAGGGTATAGATATCACCTGTTGGGGTATAGATATCACCTTTTGGGGTCTAGATAGCACCTTTTAGGGTCTAGATAGCACCTTTTAGGGTCTAGATTGCACCTTTTAGGGTATAGATATCACCTTTTGGGGTCTAGATAGCACCTTTTAGGGTATAGATATCACCTTTTGGGGTCTAAATAGCACCTTTTAGGGTATAGATATCACCTTTTGGGGTCTAGATAGCACCTGTTAGGGTATAGATATCACCTTGTAGGGTATATATCTATCCTTTTAGGGTCTAGCTATCACCTTTTGAGGTATAGATATCACCTTTTGGGGTCTAGATAGCACCTTTTAGGGTCTAGATTGCACCTTTTAGGGTATATATCTATCCTTTTAGGGTCTAGCTATCACCTTTTGAGGTATAGATATCACCTTTTGGGGTCTAGATAGCACCTTTTAGGGTATAGATATCACCTTTTGGGGTCTAGATAGCACCTGTTAGGGTATAGATATCACCTTGTAGGGTATAGATATCACCTGTTGGGGTATAGATATCACCTTTTGGGGTCTAGATAGCACCTTTTAGGGTCTAGATAGCACCTTTTAGGGTCTAGATTGCACCTTTTAGGGTATAGATATCACCTTTTAGAGTATAGACATCACCTTTTAGGGTCTAGATATCACCTTTTGGGGTATAGATATCACTTTTTGGGGTCTAGATAGCACCTTTTAGGGTATAGATATCACCATTTGGGGTCTAGATAGCACCTGTTAGGGTATAGATATCACCTTTTGGGGTCTAGATAGCACCTTTTAGGGTCTAGATAGCACCTTTTAGGATCTAGATATCACCTTTTGGGGTCTAGATAGCACCTTTTAGGGTATAGATATCACCTTTTGGGGTCTAGATAGCACCTTTTAGGGTATAGATAGCACCTTTTGGGGTCTAGATATCACCTTTTAGGGTCTAGATATCACCTTTTGGGGTCTAGATAGCACCCTTTAGGGTATAGATATCACCTTTTGGGGTCTAGATAGCACCTTTTAGGGTCTAGATATCACCTTTTGGGGTCTAGATATCACCTTTTGGGGTATAGATATCACCTTTTGGGGTCTAGATATCACCTTTCTTTCTAAGAGTGCAGGAATACAATAAAAACACAATAACCGTATCACACAAGAACAGATCAAAACATGACAATACCAGGATCTTATAATATATACAACCATAGCTATACTATACATAAAGTGTAACAGTCTGTGTCTTCAGTCCTCCTCTCCTGTACACCGTAGCCCTACGCATTATCTATTGTTAAGGGACCAGGGAAATGACTAGCCTATAATTAAGGCCTACTGTTAGCACAGCATTATTAGTCATTCAATTTCTTTAATGGGAATGTCCGTTCTAGAACTTTTATTTCTATGTCTTCGTTCCTCTCCTCCTGCACACTCCTATTCATTATCAGTAGAAAGTGGCCTGGGGAGTTGTGCCTGCCACCCGGCCCACATCCTCCCAGAGCCACGTTATTGTCCTCCCCTCCTCTCATCTCAGACTGCCTGCAGACATGTCTGTGGATCATCTCAATCCAATTAAAATATTCACTTAATTTCCTTCTGCATGAAAATGATCTGGAACATACTCTGATTATCACTCTATGAGTTAATGTGTAGAGTATTGGTAGCTATAGGGATGTATGGCCCTCTAGCATGTTCCCACGTGAACTCATTGTTGAGACACAGAATAGGTCCTGTTTATGTCCCTTCCTGGGGTCGAATCAGGGGTCCTGAAGAACAACACTTCATACTCAAACACCATCAAAAACAGAGAGTCAGAAAAGCCAAGAAACGTATACATGTACCTTATTCATCTGTTTGATGACGCTGAAGGAGGCATTATGAATCTGGCGCATGCAAACAGAGAAAGCAGGCGTCATCACCCGACAGGAACCAGGTCCCTTTTCCTGAATGAATCAGTGTTTCCCTGCCTTACTAAAACAATAAGCTAGAGAGATGCAGAGAAGGGAGATTAACACAGAGAAGGGAGATGAACACAGAGAAGAGAGATGAACACAGAGAAGGGAGATGCACACAGAGAAGGGAGATGCACACAGAGAAGGGAGATGCACACAGAAGGGAGATACACACAGAGAAGGGAGATGCACACAGAGAAGGGAGATGCACACGGAGAAGGGAGATGCACACAGAGAAGGGAGATGCACACAGAGAAGGGAGATGCACACAGAGAAGGGAGATGCACACAGAAGGGAGATGCACACAGAGAAGGGAGATGCACACAGAGAAGGGAGATGCACACAGAGAAGGGAGATGCACACAGAGAAGGGAGATGCACACAGAGAAGGGAGATGCACACAGAAGGGAGATGCACACAGAGAAGGGAGATGCACACAGAGAAGGGAGATGCACACAGAGAAGGGAGATGCACACAGAAGGGAGATGCACACGGAGAAGGGAGATGCACACAGAGAAGGGAGATGAACACAGAGAAGGGAGATGCACACAGAGAAGGGAGATGCACACAGAGAAGGGAGATGCACACAGAGAAGGGAGATGCACACAGAGAAGGGAGATGCACACAGAAGGGAGATGCACACAGAGAAGGGAGATGCACACACACAAGAACCACCGCCATCAAGCAAGACGTCAAGCCGACTATGAAACAACCAGGCTGGCATTCTGATGAATGTGATCCTATAACTAGATCAGAACCAAAGACCACCGAGCTGAGGCACACACACACACACACACACACACACACACACACACACACACACACACACACACACACACACACACATATGTATTTTGAATTTTGTTTGGGCAGTACAGTGCATTAAAACTAAAAGCAGATTTACCTAGCTTGGTGGACACCCTAGGAAACTCAAGAGTTAACCAATCCCGTGAAAGGATTAGACAACTCAGGTGTCTATACTTCAACAGCAAGTTAATGAAGTAAGGCCTTGTAAACAAAAAGGGAGTAATGTAGAGATCTACTGGTCTTTAGCGAAGTCCAGCCAACCTTTTGATACAGGATACAGTGATTTGATTTGAAACTGTCACCTGTAACAAAATGAAGGGCACTATGGTAGATGGCATCTAAATGTTTAAGAGTAGTACCAGCTGCACTTTAATAAATAATATCACCATAATCAACAACAGATCAAAAGGTGGGCTGAATAATCTGCTTCCTACTGCTCAGAGAAAGACACCATCTGCTTCCTACTGCTCAGAGAAAGACACCATCTGCTTCCTACTGCTCAGAGAAAGACACCATCTGCTTCCTACTGCTCAGAGAAAGACACCATCTGCTTCCTACTGCTCAGAGAAAGACACCATCTGCTTCCTACTGCTCAGAGAAAGACACCATCTGCTTCCTACTGCTCAGAGAAAGACACCATCTGCTTCCTACTGCTCAGAGAAAGACACCATCTGCTTCCTACTGCTCAGAGAAAGACACCATCTGCTTCCTACTGCTCAGAGGAAGACACCATCTGCTTCCTACTGCTCAGAGAAAGACACCATCTGCTTCCTACTGCTCAGAGAAAGACACCATCTGCTTCCTACTGCTCAGAGAAAGACACCATCTGCTTCCTACTGCTCAGAGGAAGACACCATCTGCTTCCTACTGCTCAGAGAAAGACACCATCTGCTTCCTACTGCTCAGAGAAAGACACCATCTGCTTCCTACTGCTCAGAGAAAGACACCATCTGCTTCCTACTGCTCAGAGAAAGACACCATCTGCTTCCTACTGCTCAGAGAAAGACACCATCTGCTTCCTACTGCTCAGAGAAAGACACCATCTGCTTCCTACTGCTCAGAGAAAGACACCATCTGCTTCCTACTGCTCAGAGAAAGACACCATCTGCTTCCTACTGCTCAGAGAAATACACCATCTGCTTCCTACTGCTCAGAGAAAGACACCATCTGCTTCCTACTGCTCAGAGAAAGACTCCATCTGCTTCTACTGCTCAGAGAAAGACACCATCTGCTTCCTACTGCTCAGAGAAAGACACCATCTGCTTCCTACTGCTCAGAGAAAGACTCCATCTGCTTCTACTGCTCAGATAAATACACCATCTGCTTCCTACTGCTCAGAGAAAGACACCATCTGCTTCCTACTGCTCAGAGAAAGACACCATCTGCTTCCTACTGCTCAGAGAAAGACACCATCTGCTTCCTACTGCTCAGAGAAAGACACCATCTGCTTCCTACTGCTCAGAGAAAGACACCATCTGCTTCCTACTGCTCAGAGAAAGACACCATCTGCTTCCTACTGCTCAGAGAAAGACACCATCTGCTTCCTACTGCTCAGAGAAAGACACCATCTGCTTCCTACTGCTCAGAGAAAGACACCATCTGCTTCCTACTGCTCAGAGAAAGACACCATCTGCTTCCTACTGCTTAGAGAAAGACACCATCTGTTTCTTAAAAAAAAAAATCTAACTTTAAATCTTATCTTCTAACTTCTTAACCTGTTTTTAAACGTCAAATCCATATCAATCCGAATGCCTAAGTGTTTATATGCGGGAACACGTTTGGTTGGAGAACCATCTACTGAGTTAACATGTAGTTCATCTGAAACATTCTTACAAGAGTTTGAAAACAACATGTACAGTGCCTTGCGAAAGTATTCTGCCCCCTTGAACTTTGCGACCTTTTGCCACATTTTAGGCTTCAAACATAAAGATATAAAACTGTATTTTTTTGTGAAGAATCAACAACAAGTGGGACACAATCATGAAGTGGAACGACATTTATTGGATATTTCAAACTTTTTTAACAAATCAAAAACTGAAAAATTGGGCGTGCAAAATTATTCAGCCCCCTTAAGTTAATACTTTGTAGCGCCACCTTTTGCTGCGATTACAGCTGTAAGTCGCTTGGGGTATGTCTCTATCAGTTTTGCACATCGAGAGACTGACATTTTTTCCCATTCCTCCTTGCAAAACAGCTCGAGCTCAG
The DNA here is from genome assembly GCF_057628025.1 of Oncorhynchus mykiss. Lineage (NCBI taxonomy): Eukaryota > Metazoa > Chordata > Actinopteri > Salmoniformes > Salmonidae > Oncorhynchus > Oncorhynchus mykiss. The sequence continues at coordinate 94,107,022 of NC_143023.1, forward strand.
TGAGGTTGGATGGAGAGCATTTGTGAACAGCAGTTTTCAGTTCTTTCCACAGATTCTCGATTGGATTCAGGTCTGGACTTTGACTTGGCCATTCTAACACCTGGATATGTTTATTTTTTAACCATTCCATTGTAGATTTTGCTTTATGTTTTGGATCATTGTCTTGTTGGAAGACAAATCTCCGTCCCAGTCTCAGGTCTTTTGCAGACTCCATCAGGTTTTCTTCCAGAATGGTCCTGTATTTGGCTCCATCCATCTTCCCATCAATTTTAACCATGTTCCCTGTCCCTGCTGAAGAAAAGCAGGCCCAAACCATGATGCTGCCACCACCATGTTTGACAGTGGGGATGGTGTGTTCAGCTGTGTTGCTTTTACGCCAAACATAACGTTTTGCATTGTTGCCAAAAAGTTCAATTTTGGTTTCATCTGACCAGAGCACCTTCTTCCACATGTTTGGTGTGTCTCCCAGGTGGCTTGTGGCAAACTTTAAACAACACTTTTTATGGATATCTTTAAGAAATGGCTTTCTTCTTGCCACTCTTCCATAAAGGCCAGATTTGTGCAATATACGACTGATTGTTGTCCTATGGACAGAGTCTCCCACCTCAGCTGTAGATCTCTGCAGTTCATCCAGAGTGATCATGGGCCTCTTGGCTGCATCTCTGATCAGTCTTCTCCTTGTATGAGCTGAAAGTTTAGAGGGACGGCCAGGTCTTGGTAGATTTGCAGTGGTCTGATACTCCTTCCATTTCAATATTATCGCTTGCACAGTGCTCCTTGGGATGTTTAAAGCTTGGGAAATCTTTTTGTATCCAAATCCGGCTTTAAACTTCTTCACAACAGTATTTCTCTCTGCGCTTTTAACGGACCTCTGAGACTATCACAGTGCAGGTGCATTTATACGGAGACTTGATTACACACAGGTGGATTGTATTTATCATCATTAGTCATTTAGGTCAACATTGGATCATTCAGAGATCCTCACTGAACTTCTGGAGAGAGTTTGCTGCACTGAAAGTAAAGGGGCTGAATAATTTTGCACGCCCAATTTTTCAGTTTTTGATTTGTTAAAAAAGTTTGAAATATCCAATAAATGTCGTTCCACTTCATGATTGTGTCCCACTTGTTGTTGATTCTTGACAAAAAAATACAGTTTTATATCTTTATGTTTGAAGCCTGAAATGTGGCAAAAGGTCGCAAAGTTCAAGGGGGCCGAATACTTTCGCAAGGCACTGTATTTCATTTAGCCCGTATTAAGCACAAGGGATTCCTGCATAGCTAAAACATCTGACTGTAGTTTAGGCACAGCCAGATCAACAGTCAGGGTAATAGCATACATAATAGTAGCATAGATTAAGTTTACAATTTTGTACAGATGGTGTTTATATAAACTCAGCAAAAAAAGATAATTCGTAAAAATCCAAATAACTTCACAGATCTTCATTGTAAAGGGTTTAAACACTGTTTTCCATGCTTGTTCAATGAACCATAAACAATTAATGAACATGCACCACTAACAGCTTACAGACGGTAGGCAATTAAGGTCACAGTTATGAAAATTTAGGACACTAAAGAGGCCTTTCTACTGACTCTGAAAAACACCAAAAGAAAGATGCCCAGGGTCCCTGCTCACCTGTGTGAACGTGCCTTAGGCATGCTGCAAGGAGGCATGAGGACAGCAGATGTGGCCAGGGCAATAAATTGCAATGTCCATACTGTGAGACGCCTAAGACAGCGCCTCAGGGAGACAGGACGGACAGCTGATCGTTCTCGCAGTGGCAGACCACATGTAACAGCACATAGCAGCACCCACTCGTAGCACGCACTCCAGCATATATTTCTCACTGGTCACCCCCAAAGCCAATTCCTCCTTTGGTCATCTTTCCTTCCAGTTCTCTGCTGCCAATGACTGGAACGAACTGCAAAAATCTCTGAAGCTGGAGACTCACATCTCCCTCACTAGCTTTAAGCAGCAGCTGTCAGAGCAGCTCGCAGATCACTGCACCTGTACACAGCCCATCTACTAAAGTTGTGGCTGTAATAGCGCTGTGCTCAGGACTAAACCCTGATTTGATTTACCTTCTAAATACAAAAAAAAAGAGCAAAGTTGTACATTTACCAAGGATTCAAGAATGTTAGCTAGACAAGAAAGCCTTGAAATGGGTGGATGAGGACTAAGATGACCCCTGTCCCCCTCTCTTATGGAGCGGCAGCGCAAGCACTGATTTTCAGCATTTTGGAATATTTCCTGATAACAATGTTAAATAAAAAATGTGGAGCGTTTTGACATGATTAACCACAATGAGAAAGGTGGGGGACACACACACCACCCTACTGCTTAAAGCCAGAACTGCAGTCACTTACACACAACTGTCTGACAGGTAACTCTCTTCTTTATGTTTATGACACGTCGTAAAAAAGATAAGCCTCGTCCAACCTATTTACTGTCGTCCGCTGTTTCAACATTGTCAAGCCGTACAATATACAGTGTACAAATTCCTATGGGACCAATGAGGGTGTATATAAATACGTACGTCTAGGTCTGTGTATGGGACTAGGGTATAGAGAGGCAAGGGCTGATATAGCCTAATGTATAATCGCCATCATCTAAACCTGTGTTTCCCAAACTCGGTCCTGGGGCCCCTCCTGGGTGCACGTCTTGGTTTTTGCGCAGGACCGAGTTTGGGAAACACGGATCGAAACAACTCATCCCCCCCATTCATCATCATCTATCTAAACAACTCATCCCCCCTATTCACCATGATCTATCTAAACAACTCATCCCCCCTATTCACCATGATCTATCTAAACAACTCATCCCCCCATTCACCATCATCTATCTAAACAACTCATCCCCCCTATTCACCATGATCTACCTAAATAACTCATCCCCCCCATTCACCATCATCTATCTAAACAACTCATCCCCCCCCATTCATCATCATCTATCTAAACAACTCATCCCCCCCCATTCACCATCATCTATCTAAACAACTCATCCCCCCCTATTCACCATGATCTATCTAAACAACTCATCCCCCCATTCACCATCATCTATCTAAACAACTCATCCCCCCCCTATTCACCATGATCTACCTAAATAACTCATCCCCCTCTATTCACCATCATCTATCTAAACAACTCATCCCCCCCCCCCCCCTATTCATCATAATCTATCTAAACAACTCATCCCCTATCCAATATTGACTTCAAAACAAATGAAAAACTATCGTGTGAGGATATTCATTGGGCTAAATCCCGGGCATAATTGAATAGCAGTGACACCCCAAGCGTAAACATCAACAGCACATAAGTGTTCAGATGGAAGGGAGGCAACAACACAACACATCTAAACCGCAAGATGTGTTCTCAAAATCTGCACAGTCAGAGTTTATTTGAGAGGCGTCATTGAAATGCAATCACAGGTAGCTAGCCCTAGAGGCTTGATACTATGCCCAAACGGTGCAAAGAAATCAAATCACTAATGCGATTATTGCGTTGAAACAAGTCCACCAGTCGATTCAGCTTACATCTCAGAGGAGGATGCATTCCCTCAGATCCGTGATTGCATTACTTACCTCTACGCTGAGCGCAAACAGCCTCTACAGTCGGCCTAACTATGTTTACACACAGGGGGGGCAAAGACCTGACCTGAGTGTACTTAAAACACACACACACACACACACACACACACACACACACACACACACACACACACACACACACACACACACACACACACACACACACACTCACACACACACACACACACACACACACTGTCATTACGAGCTGTGCCAGGCATCTAGGCTGCACCAATAGAAACATAATTACTAGATTGGACATGGACAGTAATTTCATTTACATGACGGCATCACCTGGCATTAACGTCTGGCATGTCTGTAAATATTATCTTAATGAGTGTGATCACGTCTAAACCCAATTACTGAGGGCTGTAACTACCATAGTGGCTTGTGTTTGTGGAGCAATCTAGCTGTAGCCTATGGGCCAGGTATGTAGCTGTTTCTCACTACATGGAACTATTACTGTTTATAAGACATTATGGTGTCATTTCCTGTAGCTGTTTCTCACTACATGGAACGATTACTGTTTATAAGACATTATGATGTCATTTCCTGTAGCTGTTTCTCACTACATGGAACTATTACTGTTTATAAGACATTATGGTGTCATTTCCTGTAGCTGTTTCTCACTATATGGAACGATTACTGTATATAAGACATTATGATGTCATTTCCTGTAGCTGTTTCTCACTATATGGAACTATTACTGTTTATAAGACATTATGGTGTCATTTCCTGTAGCTGTTTCTCACTATATGGAACTATTACTGTTTATAAGACATTATGGTGTCATTTCCTGTAGCTGTTTCTCACTATATGGAACTATTACTGTTTATAAGACATTATGGTGTCATTTCCTGTAGCTGTTTCTCACTATATGGAACTATTACTGTTTATAAGACATTATGGTGTCATTTCCTGTAGCTGTTTCTCACTATATGGAACTATTACTGTTTATAAGACATTATGGTGTCATTTCCTGTAGCTGTTTCTCACTACATGGAACGATTACTGTATATAAGACATTATGTCATTTCCTGTAGCCGTTTCTCACTATATGGAATGATTATTGTATATAAGACATTATGGTGGTGGGGCGGTTGTGGGGCCTTCCCTGTGCCTCCATGCATGTAAGCAGCAAGAATCGAGGACAGAGCGGTCTGTGGCCGCCCGGTGTTTATGCTCTAGGGATGGGGGGGCGGGGATGTGATCCATCACCGGGTAGCAGCTGTCTCGGTTACCCAGGTGCCTGAGCACAGCCTTGCACAGTCATCCCACCTTCTCCTTTGAGTCGCATATGTGGCACAGCTGGGTAGGGTAAACAGCTTCAAATTACCTTCAAACTCTCACTCACCAGCTGGTGTTTCCTCAGGTGCATCTGTAGTATGAATATATACACACAGTCTGAATCCTACATAAGATCAGTGGAAGCCCAGTAAATTTAACCACCAGGGTAAAAGTGCAATCAGCATGTATTTACATGGCAGTGAGAAAACATTAGGAACACCTGTCCTTTCCGTGACAGACTGACCAGGTACAAGCTATGATCCCATATTGATGTCACCTGTTAAATTCAGTTAAATCAGTGTAGATGAAGGGGAGGAGAGAAGTTAAAGAAGGATTTTTAAGCCTCGAGACAATTGAGTTTCAGTGTCAAGAACTGCAATGTTGCTGGGTTTTTCACGCTCAACAATTTCCCGTGTGTATCAAGAATGTTCTACCACCCAAAGGACATGCGGCCAACTTGACACAACTGAGGGGAGCATTGGAGTCCACATGGGCCAGCATCCCTGTGGAAATGCTTTGGACACCTTGTAGAGTCCACATGGGCCAGCATCCCTGTGGAAATGCTTTGGACACCTTGTAGAGTCCACATGGACCAGAATCCCTGTGGAAATGCTTTGGACACCTTGTAGAGTCCACATGGGCCAGCATCCCTGTGGAAATGCTTTGGACACCTTGTAAAGTTCATGACCCGACGAATCAAGGCCGTTCTGAGATCAAAAAAGGTGCAAGTCCATATTATGAAGGTGTTCCTCATGTTTTGTACACTCAGTTTATGTAAGTGGTGCCGTGTGCATGTGCTGTATCACCCAGGTAAAAAAACATGATTTAAAAAACATACAAGAAAACATCAAGGATGTACACTTCATGCTTTATCAACAAGTTGTCTGTTAATGGGGGGAAAAAAACATCAGTACTCAGATAATTATATAATATCCATAATAAAACGATGCAAGAAGTGTCAGAGTGTTTCAGTGATGCATTTTAATTACACAATATACATGTTCAACACACACTGCTTACATGGGATCAATAGGAGAACGGTATTTAAAACAAATCAAGTCAATATCTCTGTCCATCTTGGTCTTCATCACTCCGGAGGGACCGAAGACATCATCCTGACTACACAGTCATCAACCTGGGACCCTATTTAAAACATCTCAGAGTAGCATACTGCCCTACCAAGCAAAAAAGGCAGTAACTGCTCATAGCGTGGAACTGAGAAAAACAGCTTGAATTTACCTTGGTTTCACAGTAACTTTATGAAGTTACTGCTAACATGACCCCCCCATTTCCTCCAAAACACAGAGACAGGATACTTGTCCACATCATTAAGCACGTATTTAACATAGCAAAAATGACAAACTAATTTACTGCCTTCTTGCTTGGTAGGGAACTATAGACTACTGATCAGCGTTTGACTTTTTTGACCGTAATTAATTAGATTATCTGGAGAGAGGACCTGATCCTAGACCAGCACTCCTAATCTGAGATGCTTGATGAATACGGGACTCGGGTTTGACAGTTGAAATGAGTCTATGCTGTGTAAGATCTTTAAGCTATGTCATCATCGTTCACTTGCCACAGGCACTACTGTGACAGTTCCCGAGCAACAGTATCAGTGCAGTAAGCAGCAGCCGATAATAGAATACAGTCCCTCTGCTACACCGGCATGATTCAAACTAGCAGTAATAATAACACAACATGGTAGACTATAGCATAGCACAGGAGAACCAGCACTTCAGGGTAGCTAGGATGGAGATAACAGACCTGGGTTCAATTACTATTGGAAATCTTTCAAATACGGTGAGCATTTGCTTTAGCCTTCCTGGAGTGTGGGTGGGCGGGGCTTGCCATTTTGGGACTATCCTATTGGTTCTATTATGCCATGCAAGCTGAATCAAGCACAGCTTTAAAAAAATGCGTTATACAAAGGTTTTGTGTAATTTCAGCCAGTAGTTTTGAAAGTAGCGCTCGCGTGTACAACAACGGCACCCGTTTCGTAGAATATGTAACGAAAGCCAATTCGTAAAATATGTCCTGAATTCGTATGTGCTGAAGATCCCGATCAAGTGTTTTAAATAGTACTTGAACCCATGTCTGGAAAACAGCAAATTGGAGAAAGGAAAGTGTTCACAACCTGTTATTAGTGGATGCAGAACATCAGCATCGCTCATGCAAATAAATTAGAGAAGGATAAAAATTACTCTAAGCTAAAAAATAAAATCAGCATGGATTTAAAAGTAAATAATACAGAGGCAGAAGACTTCATTCAGGAGCATTTTAAATATTAATGCATTTCAAACTATAGCTACAATTTCACAATAGTAATACAGTAAAACAGTCAAGTCATTGTTCTGTAACGCATTCTTAAAATCAAACTAGTGAGGAGTGAACATTTAGCATCTTACAGCCATGGATCCTGATTAGGACTCTACTCTGTGATCTAAAGCAGCTGTATGTGTGAACTAACCAGGTCAGTGGCTAACATCTTCCTCTAAATACATTGGTACATTTTTTTGAACGATTTATACAGTATATGTCCAAAAAATCTGCACCCTGATGAATGTACCAATATCACCGTCACCATTAAAACAATCAAATGAAAGACCACTAGCTGCATTGGTGTTAAAAAGTACAAGAAACAGAAATGTCAAGTGACCAGCCATTATTCTATCTCTGAGGCATACATTCAAGTAAAACATTGATAACCAACCACTGAACATGACAAGATGGTTATCCCCCGCCCCCCCCCCCCCCCAAAAAAAAATGGTATATGTTTGTTTATGGTCCTAACCTTTAAAAATCAGTTATTGGTGGCAGATTCGGTTCAAGTCAAAGTTAAAACAAACTAAAAACGATTTAAATCCAAAATATATCCCAGATATATCTCTTATACAGTGTCAGGATATACATGGTTGTGATCTTTTTAGAAAGGTGAAAAAGTGCTTCATTGGAGAACAGTCAGTCCACAGTTATGTTCCAAATGGCACCTCATCTCCTACATAATGCACCACTTCTAACCAGAGCCTTATATAGATATATTAGTGGGCTATTGGTAAGTTATCTACTCTGGCTTACAGAGTATGATAATAAGCAACATTATGTTGGTGATGTTGCCAGACCTCCCTCTCTCCCCCTCCCCTCCAAGTGTTGCCAAACCTCCCTCTCTCCCCCTCCCCTCCAAGTGTTGCCAGACCTCCCTCTCTCCCCCTCCCCTCCAAGTGTTGCCAGACCTCTCCCCCCCTCCCCTAAGTGTTGCCAGACCTCTCCCCCCCTCCCCTAAGTGTTGACAGACCTCTCCCCCCTCCCCTAAGTGTTGCCAGACCCCCCCCTCCCCTAAGTGTTGACAGACCTCTCCCCCCTCCCCTAAGTGTTGCCAGACCTCTCCCCCCCTCCCCTAAGTGTTGCCAGACCCCTCTCTCTCCCCCTCCCCTCCAAGTGTTGCCAGACCCCTCTCTCCCCCTCCCCTCCAAGTGTTGCCAGACCCCTCTCTCTCCCCCTCCCCTCCAAGTGTTGCCAGACCCCTCTCTCTCACCCTCCCCTCCAAGTGTTGCCAGACCCCTCTCTCTCCCCCTCCACTCCAAGTGTTGCCAGACCTCTCTCTCCTCCTCCCCTCCAAGTGTTGCCAGACCCCTCTCTCTCACCCTCCCCTCCAAGTGTTGCCAGACCTCTCTCTCTCCCCCTCCCCCCCAAGTGTTGCCAGACCTCTCTCTCCCCCTCCACTCCAAGTGTTGCCAGACCCCTCTCTCTCCCCCTCCCCTCCAAGTGTTGCCAGACCCCTCTCTCTCACCCTCCCCTCCAAGTGTTGCCAGACCCCTCTCTCTCCCCCTCCACTCCAAGTGTTGCCAGACCTCTCTCTCCTCCTCCCCTCCAAGTGTTGCCAGACCCCTCTCTCTCACCCTCCCCTCCAAGTGTTGCCAGACCTCTCTCTCTCCCCCTCCCCCCCAAGTGTTGCCAGACCTCTCTCTCCCCCTCCACTCCAAGTGTTGCCAGACCCCTCTCTCTCCAAGTGCTGCCAGAGCATGCAAACAGTCACTGTCAAATGGGTGCAGTAACACGTAAATGGGTGCAGTAACACGCAAATGGGTGCAGTAACACGCAAATGGGTGCAGTAACACGCAAATGGGTGCAGTAACACGCAAATGGGTGCAGTAACACGCAAATGGGTGCAGTAACACGCAAATGGGTGCAGTAACACGTAAATAGGTGCAGTAACACGTAAATGGGTGCAGTAACACGTAAATGGGTGCAGTAACACGTAAATGGGTGCAGTAAAAACACAACAGTAAACGTATTCTACCAATTTAAAATACACCGTCTACAACCACAGAGACTAACATATACAGTCTATTACTCTATGAATGGATTCAGTGTTAGGAGAGAGTCCAGTTTTAGGTGAAGTTAGTGTTGTGTGGTGGTGGAGCCTGGGACCTACTCCCCTACAGCTTGGAGTTGAAGATGGGAATACCATCGTACATGTCACGTTTGAGCTTGGCCCACTCAGTCAGCCTCTGGACGGTGGTCTTGTCCCTGGTGAGTATCCGGGCAGCTTTCTGCAGCTTCTCCTGGTTCCGGTCCAGATAGCGCAGGCCCTCGGCCTGCAGCAGGTTCAGCTTCTCACCACGGCTCTCATCCAGGGCGATGTCCTCGTTTATATAAGGGTTGAAGCGGAAGTACGAGTCAGGTGGAAGGAGGGCATCGAGCATGATGTGGACTTCTGATTGGGAGAATAGGGAGGGGGTGTGAAGGTTACACAAAAACACGAACGGGTCAAAATGGCACAAATACATCATCGTTGAATAACTATTTCTTAAAAATATCTTCCTCCAAGGGACAAGGTTAAGTCAAGTCCCAAAAACGTAAAGATAAATTGTGGGCTACAATGGAGTATCCCAAAACACAGAGTATACACACATAAATAAACAGTCTGTAGTTTGAGAGAGAGTCATGAGGGCAGAAACAGTCTAGATGTACCTGAAGGGACTTGTCCAATAGGAAACAGCGGGTCAGAGACATGAAAGTGAGGTTGAGGTTAGTGTTAGTTCAGGAGCTAAAACACTGGTTCTATTAACACTATTGTCAAACTACACACCTGGAGACTAAATTCTCACTACTTGTCTCAATAAGAACCCATTAAGTCTGTGGTTATAGTTAACACTGCAGCAGCTGTTCCCGACAATGTTACCTCACTCACGTCTCTGTGGGAATATGAGTCTCAGTTCGGGAGACGTCTGCCATTATAGTACATAACGGATTGAGTTGGACTCTGTTCAACACACTTTTCAGATGACATATCTGGAGGCTGTGTGGTGGATTCTGGGTCCCAACCAATGCTCTATATAATATCATTATCACCATTGTTGGAGGGATTGTTTTTAGTGTTCTCATTACAAAAAAACACTCCACCCTAGAGATATAGATCAAATAAAACTGCATTCACTCTGTTGTATCAGTGGTGAAACAGATGAGTGCTGTGTCTCTCTGTGTTGTATCAGTGGTGAAACAGATGAGTACTGTGTCTGTGTTGTATCAGTGGTGAAACAGATGAGTGCTGTGTCTCTGTGTTGTATCAGTGGTGAAACAGATGAGTGCTGTGTCTCTCTGTGTTGTATCAGTGGTGAAACAGATGAGTACTGTGTCTGTGTTGTATCAGTGGTGAAACAGATGAGTGCTGTGTCTCTGTGTTGTATCAGTGGTGAAACAGATGAGTGCTGTGTCTCTGTGTTGTATCAGTGGTGAAACAGATGAGTGCTGTGTCTCACAGATGAGTACTGTGTCTCTGTGTTGTATCAGTGGTGAAACAGATGAGTACTGTGTCTCTGTGTTGTATCAGTGGTGAAACAGATGAGTGCTGTGTCTGTGTTGTATCAGCAGTGAAACAGATGAGTACTGTGTCTCTGTGTTGTATCAGTGGTGAAACAGATGAGTACTGTGTCTGTGTTGTATCAGTGGTGAAACAGATGAGTGCTGTGTCTCTCTGTGTTGTATCAGTGGTGAAACAGATGAGTACTGTGTCTGTGTGTTGTATCAGTGGTGAAACAGATGATGTGTGTTGTATCAGTGGTGAAACAGATGAGTGCTGTGTCTCTCTGGGTTGTATCAGTAGTGAAACAGATGAGTGCTGTGTCTCTCTGTGTTGTATCAGTAGTGAAACAGATGAGTGCTGTGTCTCTCTGGGTTGTATCAGTAGTGTAACAGATGAGTGCTGTGTCTGTGTTGTATCAGCAGTGAAACAGATGAGTACTGTGTCTCTCTGTGTTGTATCAGTGGTGAAACAGATGAGTGCTGTGTCTCTCTGGGTTGTATCAGTAGTGTAACAGAGGAGTGCTGTGTCTGTGTTGTATCAGCAGTGAAACAGATGAGTACTGTGTCTGTGTGTTGTATCAGTGGTGTAACAGATGAGTGCTGTGTCTCTCTGTGTTGTATCAGTGGTGAAACAGATGAGTGCTGTGTCTCTGTGTGTTGTATCAGTGGTGAAACAGATGAGTGCTGTGTCTCTCTGTTGTAGTAGTGAAACAGATGAGTGCTGTGTCTCTCTGTGTTGTATCAGTGGTGAAACAGATGAGTGCTGTGTCTCTCTGTGTTGTATCAGTGGTGAAACAGATGAGTGCTGTGTCTCTGTGTGTGGTATCAGTAGTGTAACAGATGAGTGCTGTGTCTCTCTGTGTTGTATCAGTGGTGAAACAGATGAGTGCTGTGTCTCTGTGTGTTGTATCAGTGGTGTAACAGATGAGTGCTGTGTCTCTGTGTTGTATCAGTGGTGAAACAGATGAGTGCTGTGTCTCACAGATGAGTGCTGTGTCTCTCTGTGTTGTATCAGTGGTGTAACAGATGAGTGCTGTCTCTCTGTGTTGTATCAGTGGTGAAACAGATGAGTGCTGTGTCTGTGTTGTATCAGCAGTGAAACAGATGAGTACTGTGTCTCTCTGTGTTGTATCAGTGGTGAAACAGATGAGTGCTGTGTCTCACAGATGAGTGCTGTGTCTCTCTGTGTTGTATCAGTAGTGTAACAGATGAGTGCTGTGTCTCTCTGTGTTGTATCAGCAGTGAAACAGATGAGTACTGTGTCTCTCTGTGTTGTATCAGTAGTGTAACAGATGAGTGCTGTGTCTCTCTGTGTTGTATCAGTAGTGTAACAGATGAGTGCTGTGTCTCTCTGTGTTGTATCAGCAGTGAAACAGATGAGTACTGTGTCTCTCTGTGTTGTATCAGTAGTGTAACAGATGAGTGCTGTGTCTCTCTGGGTTGTATCAGTAGTGTAACAGAGGAGTGCTGTGTCTGTGTTGTATCAGCAGTGAAACAGATGAGTACTGTGTCTGTGTGTTGTATCAGTGGTGAAACAGATGAGTGCTGTGTCTCTCTGTGTTGTATCAGTGGTGAAACAGATGAGTGCTGTGTCTCTGTGTGTTGTATCAGTGGTGAAACAGATGAGTGCTGTGTCTGTGTGTTGTATCAGTGGTGAAACAGATGAGTGCTGTGTCTCTCTGTGTTGTATCAGTGGTGAAACAGATGAGTGCTGTGTCTCTGTGTGTTGTATCAGTGGTGAAACAGATGAGTGCTGTGTCTCTCTGTGTTGTATCAGTGGTGAAACAGATGAGTGCTGTGTCTCTGTGTTGTATCAGTGGTGAAACAGATGAGTGCTGTGTATCTCTGTTGTAGTAGTGAAACAGATGAGTGCTGTGTCTCTCTGTGTTGTATCAGTGGTGAAACAGATGAGTGCTGTGTCTCTCTGTTGTAGTAGTGAAACAGATGAGTGCTGTGTCACTCTGTGTTGTATCAGTAGTGTAACAGATGAGTGCTGTGTCTCTCTGTGTTGTATCAGTGGTGAAACAGATGAGTGCTGTGTCTCTCTGTGTTGTATCAGTGGTGAAACAGATGAGTGCTGTGTCTCTGTGTGTTGTATCAGTGGTGAAACAGATGAGTGCTGTGTCTCTCTGTTGTAGTAGTGAAACAGATGAGTGCTGTGTCTCTCTGTGTTGTATCAGTGGTGAAACAGATGAGTGCTGTGTCTCTCTGTTGTAGTAGTGAAACAGATGAGTGCTGTGTCACTCTGTGTTGTATCAGTAGTGTAACAGATGAGTGCTGTGTCTCTCTGTGTTGTATCAGTGGTGAAACAGTTGAGTGCTGTGTCTCTGTGTGTTGTATCAGTGGTGAAACAGATGAGTGCTGTGTCTCTCTGTGTTGTATCAGTGGTGAAACAGATGAGTGCTGTGTCTCTGTGTGTTGTATCAGTGGTGAAACAGATGAGTGCTGTGTCTCTCTGTTGTAGTAGTGAAACAGATGAGTGCTGTGTCTCTCTGTGTTGTATCAGTGGTGAAACAGATGAGTGCTGTGTCTCTCTGTGTTGTATCAGTGGTGAAACAGATGAGTGCTGTGTCTCTCTGTGTTGTATCAGTGGTGAAACAGATGAGTACTGTGTCTCTGTGTTGTATCAGTGGTGAAACAGATGAGTGCTGTGTCTCTGTGTGTGGTATCAGTAGTGTAACAGATGAGTGCTGTCTCTCTGTGTTGTATCAGTGGTGAAACAGATGAGTGCTGTGTCTCTGTGTTGTATCAGTGGTGAAACAGATGAGTGCTGTGTCTCACAGATGAGTGCTGTGTCTCTCTGTGTTGTATCAGTGGTGTAACAGATGAGTGCTGTCTCTCTGTGTTGTATCAGTGGTGAAACAGATGAGTGCTGTGTCTCTCTGTGTTGTATCAGTGGTGAAACAGATGAGTGCTGTGTCTCTGTGTTGTATCAGTGGTGAAACAGATGAGTGCTGTGTCTCTCTGTGTTGTATCAGTGGTGAAACAGATGAGTGCTGTGTCTCTGTGTTGTATCAGTGGTGAAACAGATGAGTGCTGTGTCTCTGTGTGTGGTGCTCCTGTAGTTTGGGATGAATCTTTCCCTCTCTACACCCATCTCCCCTTTCAGAGGGGTTATTTATAACCAGCAGATTGACACGCTTAAAAGCCTGTTTTCCTCTTCAAAAACACTCTCCCCTATAGCACCACGACACTCACTGAGACCACCTCACCCCTCTCAGTGTGTAACAGTGTAGCTTTCAGGCTGTGTTGGTGTGTACAGAGATAAGGTGTGTACATAGATAAGGTGTGTACAGAGATAAGGTGTGTACAGAGATAAGGTGTGTACAGAGATAAGGTGTGTACAGAGATAAGGTGTGTACAGAGATAAGGTGTGTACACTTGATGTGAAGTAGACCTGAAGTCATGCAGGGGCTGTGTGGGCATGCCTGTTTTACTGGGCCCCCCCGAGTGGCGCAGTGGTCTAAAGGCACTGCATCTCATTGCAAGAGGTGTCACTACAGTCCCTGGTTCGAATCCAGGCTGTATCACATCCGGCCGTGATTGGGAGTCCCATGGCCCAGCGTCGTCCCGGGTTTGACCGTCAATGTAAATAAGAATTTGTTCTTAACTGACTTGCCTGGTTAAATAAAATACCTTCATCTCATCCTTACTAGGAAATGTGTTGAGATTAGAACATTATTGTTATTTTACAGCTGCTTGTTACTTTATTATTTTTCCTATTTTACATTTTTAAACTTAATTGTTGGTTAGGGGCTTGTAAGTCAGCATTTCACATTTCACATTTCACTGTTGTATTCGGTGCATGTGACTTATAGAATTTGTATTGCTGAAGTGATGCAGAGATGTATATCAGAGGGTACATGGACCCACCCAGACGTACCCTCTGTGTCGGTGGCAGAGCTGATGACGTTGGTGAGCTTGGTCTTGAGGCTGGTGTACGTGGTGTTGTTTTTGCCAGCTGTCTCCACGCGGCCCGTACCCAGTGACACCACACACTGGACCGGCGTATTGGGCCACAGGCATTTACACTCATGGATGGCCAACGCTGTGGGGTTGTTGATGAGGAGACCTCCATCCTGGAGACAGAGAGAGAACGAACTATTATGATCCTGCTATTGCTATGCCCATTTGGGGCTCCCGAGTGGCACAGTGGTCTAAGGCACTGCATCTCAGTGCTTGAGGCATCACTACAGACACCCTGGTTCGAATCCAGGCTGTATCACAACCGGCCGTGATTGGGAGTCCCATAGGGCGGCGCACAATTGGCCCAACGTCGTCTGGGTTTGGCCGCCATTGTAAATAAGAATTTGTTCTTAACTGACTTGACTAGTTAAATAAAAGTTAAAACATTTAAATAATAATAATAATACACAATATAGATTTTAAAAACAGTTATGTATCATTTAGTATTTAAAAGATTTCTTTGCTTGTTGCAGTTTGGAAAGTAGGAAAAGCCAAAACGTCAGCTGTTAAATCATTTATGAAAATCTGTGGAAAGAATGATGTAGTTTCACACGTACAGGACACAGACACGCGTACAGGACACAGACACGCGTACAGGACACAGACACGCGTACAGGACACAGACACACGTACAGGACACAGACACACGGCTGTATCTTTTCTCTTCCCTTCTGTCTGACTGGCTTTGATATCAAACAGCCACCCAGGAGCAATGGGAGTGTATGGTCTGAGGGGTGTTGAATATGCATGAGGCTGTGGGGCCTCGGGTTGGCTACAGGATCAAACACAGAGGGGCCAGCCCTCATTAGGGAGGCCAGGCTGGGGGGTGGGAGCTCTGGGGCCCGGAGTGTCTAGCTAGAAAGTCTCTGGGGGAAGATTTTAGTGTGTGTGCGCATGGGGAGGGGCAGTCAGACTGTCCGGGTGGGGGAGGGGCCCTCTCCCATCACTATATCCCTCCTGTACATGAGATATTTCTGAACTTCATTTTCAATAAATACCTAATCGTTTGCAAAAACATGTTTCACTGTAATTTTGGGGTATTGTGTATAGGTAGATGGGTGAGAAAATTATGTATTTAATACATTTTGAATTCAGGTTTAACAAGACAATGTGGAATAAATCCAAGGGATGTGAATACTTTTTGAAAGCAGTGCAAGTTTCAACTAGAAGATTAATAAGTGTATTCCTACGAAGAAGATCACTTAAACATTGTGAAAATAAGGCAAGCCTTCCTGGACTATAATACCAGTCAAAAGTTTGGACACACCTACTCATTCAAGGGTTATTTTCAACATTGTAGAATAATAGTGAAGACATCAAAACTATTAACACATATGGAATCATCTATTAAGCAAAAGTGTTAAATATATTTGAGGTTCTTCAAAGTAGCCACCCTTTGCCTTGATGACAGCTTTGAAAACTCTTGGCACTCTTTCAACCAGCTTCACCTGGAATGCTTTTCCAACATTCTTGGAGGAGCTCCCACATATGCTGAGCACCTGTTGGCTGCTTTTCCTTCACTCTGCGGTCCATGTCATCCCAAACCATCTCAATTGGGTTGAGGCCAGGTGATTGTGGAGGCCAGGTCATCTGATGCAGCACTCCATTCTCCTTCTTGGTCAAATAGCCCTTACACAGCCTGGCAGTGTACTGGGTCATTGTCCTGTTGAAAAACAAAAGATAGTGGGACTAAGTGCAAACCAGATGGGATGGCATATGGCTGCAGAATGCTGTGGTAGCCATGCTGGTTAAGTGTGCCTTGAATTCTAAATAAAATCCCTGACAGTGTCACCAGCAAAGCACCCCCACACCTCCGACTCCATGCTTCACGGTGGGAACCGCACGAGCAGAGATCCTCTGTTGACCCACACTACGTCTCACAAAGACAAGTGGTTGGAACCAAAAATAAATGATTATTTTTTAACATTTTGACTCATCAGACCAAAAGGACAGATTTCCACCAGTCTAATGTCCATTGCTTGTGTTTCTTGGCCCAAGCAAGTTTGTTATTATTATTGGGGTCCTTTAGTAGTGGTTTCTTTGAAGCAATTCAACCATGAAGGCCTGATTCAAACAGTCTCCTCTGAACAGTTGATGTTGAGATGTGTCTATTTCTTGAACTCCGAAGCATTTATTTGGGCTGCAATTTCTGAGGCTGGTAACTCTAATGAACTTATCCTCCGCAGCAGAGGTAACTCTGGGTCTTCCATTCCTGTGGCGGTCCTCATGAAAACCAGGGCTTGATGGTTTTTGCAACTGCACTTGAATAAGTTCTTTCACTTTCAAAGTTCTTGAAATGTTCTTCATTGACTGACCTTCATGTCTTAAAGTAATGATGGACTGTCGTTTCTCTTTGCTTATTTGAGCTATTCTTGCCATAATATAGACTTGGTCTTTTACCAAATAGGGCAATCTTCTGTATACCATCCCTACCTTGTCACAACAAAACTGATTGGCTCAAATGGATTAAGGAAAGAAATTCCAAAAATTAACTTAACATGTCACACCTGTTAATTGAAATGCATTCCGGGTGACTACCTCATGAAGCTGGTTGAGAGAATGCCAAGAGTGTGCAAAACTCAAAGCAAAGTGCGGCTACATTGTGTCACGGTCGTCCTCCTCTTCGTCTGAAGAGGAGAGGCGAGATGGATCAGAGGACCAATATGCGGCGTGGTAAGTGTCCATGGTAAATCTTTAATAACGAAAGACTGAACACTATACAAGAGAGTAACAAAAACAATAACCCAAATTCGACCGTGAAGCTACAAAATGAGACCTGTGCTAAAACAAGCCATCAACATAGACAATCACCCACAAACAAACAGTGCAACCCAGGCTACCTAAGTATGATTCTCAATCAGAGACAACTAATGACACCTGCCTCTGATTGAGAACCATACTAGGCCGAAAACATAGAACTGCCCCAAAACATAGAAAAACAAACATAGACTGCCCACCCAACTCACGCCCTGACCACACTACATAAATACAAAACAGAAATAAAGGTCAGAACGTGACAGTACCCCCCCCCAAAGGTGCGGACTCCGGCCGCAAAACCTTGACCTATAGGGGAGGGTCTGGGTGGGCGTCTGTCCGCGGTGGCGGCTCTGGCGCGGGACGCGGACCCCACCTCATCATTGTCTTAGTCCGCCTTATTGTCCGCCTCCGTGGCTTTCTCAGCATGACCACCCCTCTCAATGACCCCACTGGACAGAGGGACAGCTGCTCGGGACAGAGGGACAGCTGCTCGGGACAGAGAGACAGCTGCTCGGGACAGAGAGACAGCTGCTCGGGACAGAGAGACAGCTGCTCGGGACAGAGAGACAGCTGCTCGGGACAGAGAGACAGCTGCTCGGGACAGAGAGACAGCTGCTCGGGACAGAGAGACAGCTGCTCTGGGCAGAGGGGCTCCGGCAGCGGCGCCGGACAGGCGGGAGGCTCCGGCAGAGGCGCCGGACAGGCGGGAGGCTCCGGCAGCGGCGCCGGACAGGCGGGAGGCTCCGGCAGCGGCGCCGGACAGGCGGGAGGCTCCGGCAGCGGCGCCGGACAGGCGGGAGGCTCCGGCAGCGGCGCCGGACAGGCGGGAGGCTCCGGCAGCGGCGCCGGACAGGCGGGAGGCTCCGGCAGCGGCGCCGGACAGGCGGGAGGCTCCGGCAGCGGCGCCGGACAGGCGGGAGGCTCCGGCAGCGGCGCCGGACAGGCGGGAGGCTCCGGCAGCGGCGCCGGACAGGCGGGAGACTCCGGCAGCGGCGCCGGACAGGCGGGAGACTCCGGCAGCGGCGCCGGACAGGCGGGAGACTCCGGCAGCGGCGCCGGACAGGCGGGAGACTCCGGCAGCGGCGCCGGACAGGCGGGAGACTCCGGCAGCGGCGCCGGACAGGCGGGAGACTCCGGCAGCGGCGCCGGACAGGCGGGAGACTCCGGCAGCGGCGCCGGACAGGCGGGAGACTCCGGCAGCGGCGCCGGACAGGCGGGAGACTCCGGCAGCGGCGCCGGACAGGCGGGAGACTCCGGCAGCGGCGCCGGACAGGCGGGAGACTCCGGCAGCGGCGCCGGACAGGCGGGAGACTCCGGCAGCGGCGCCGGACAGGCGGGAGACTCCGGCAGCGGCGCCGGACAGGCGGGAGACTCCGGCAGCGGCGCCGGACAGGCGGGAGACTCCGGCAGCGGCGCCGGACAGGCGGGAGACTCCGGCAGCGGCGCCGGACAGGCGGGAGACTCCGGCAGCGGCGCCGGACAGGCGGGAGACTCCGGCAGCGGCGCCGGACAGGCGGGAGACTCCGGCAGCGGCGCCGGACAGGCGGGAGACTCCGGCAGCGGCGCCGGACAGGCGGGAGACTCCGGCAGCGGCGCCGGACAGGCGGGAGACTCCGGCAGCGGCGCCGGACAGGCGGGAGACTCCGGCAGCGGCGCCGGACAGGCGGGAGACTCCGGCAGCGGCGCCGGACAGGCGGGAGACTCCGGCAGCGGCGCCGGACAGGCGGGAGACTCCGGCAGCGGCGCCGGACAGGCGGGAGACTCCGGCAGCGGCGCCGGACAGGCGGGAGACTCCGGCAGCGGCGCCGGACAGGCGGGAGACTCCGGCAGCGGCGCCGGACAGGCGGGAGACTCCGGCAGCGGCGCCGGACAGGCGGGAGACTCCGGCAGCGGCGCCGGACAGGCGGGAGACTCCGGCAGCGGCGCCGGACAGGCGGGAGACTCCGGCAGCGGCGCCGGACAGGCGGGAGACTCCGGCAGGGAGGAGACAGAGAGACAGCCTGGTGCGTGGGGCTGCCACAGGTACCACCAGGCTGGGGAGCCCTTCAGGAGGCTTGGGGTTAGGAGGAGGCACCTGAAGGACCGGGCTGTGGGGGAGCACTGGAGCTCTGGTGCGCAACCTTGGCACCACCTCCCCAGGCTGGATAACCACTCTAGCCCGGACCGTCCAGAGTGCAGGCACAGGTTGAACCGGGCTGTGGGTAAGCACGGGAGATCTAGTGCTTACTACACGCACCTCTCCCTTCGGCTCCATTCCCACATTCGCCCGGCACGAGCGGAGCGCAGGCAGAGGACGCACTGCACCCTCCCAGCGCCCCGGAGACACAGCACGCAGAGCCGGCGCAGGATACCCTGGACCAAAACTGCGTACCGGCGACCAGACCCGCTGAGCAGGCACCATACGCCCTGGCTCGATGCCCGCACTCACATGACACTCTCGGGGGGCTGTCCTATAGCGCACCGGGCTATGGACACGTACTGGCGACACCGTGCGCTTAACCGCATAACACGGTGCCTGCCCAGTATCGCGCTGCTTATAATAAGCACGAGGGGTGAGCGCAGGTCTGCTACCTGGCTTAGCTCCACCCCTCGTGTGCCCCCCCCCAAAAAAAATTTGGGGCTGTCTCTCGTACCTGTCGCACTGCCGTGCTGCCTCCTCATATCGCCGCCGCTCAGCTTTCGCTGCCTCCAGCTCTGCTTTGGGGCGGCGATATTCCCCAGCCTGTGCCCAGGGTCCCTCTCCGTTCAGTATCTCCTCCCATGTCCAGGAGTCCCGTGATACCGGCCGCTGTTGTTGTTGCTGCTGCTGCTGCTGTCGTCGCTGTTTTCTACCACGCCGCTTGGTCCTTGGTTGGTGGGTGATTCTGTCACGGTCGTCCTCCTCTTCGTCTGAAGAGGAGAGGCGAGATGGATCAGAGGACCAATATGCGGCGTGGTAAGTGTCCATGGTAAATCTTTAATAACGAAAGACTGAACACTATACAAGAGAGTAACAAAAACAATAACCCAAATTCGACCGTGAAGCTACAAAATGAGACCTGTGCTAAAACAAGCCATCAACATAGACAATCACCCACAAACAAACAGTGCAACCCAGGCTACCTAAGTATGATTCTCAATCAGAGACAACTAATGACACCTGCCTCTGATTGAGAACCATACTAGGCCGAAAACATAGAACTGCCCCAAAACATAGAAAAACAAACATAGACTGCCCACCCAACTCACGCCCTGACCACACTACATAAATACAAAACAGAAATAAAGGTCAGAACGTGACACATTGAAGGATCTCAAATATAAAAAAATAAAAAAAATATATATATATATATATATATATATTTTTTTTTACACATGATTTCATAGTTTTGATGTCTTCACTATTATTCTACAATGTAGAACGTAGTAATAAAGAAAAACCCTTGAATGAGGAGGTGTGTCCAAACTTTTGACTGGTGCTGTATATGGAAACACTTCCATTAGGGTTGGTGGATGTGGGCTTGCAGATCGATGTGTGTGCACGCTAGATGTACTCTTAAATGGGAGGAAATCAGGCTGCAGACAGAAGCACTAGACAAAGTCCACTGACCAACCGGACAAAACAACTCAGTGCTTTTATCATCACGTGACCCACTGAGTAACTCCATTGTCTTTAATTATGGTAGTGGCTTAGATGTGCCATGGCAGCTTCTTTTCCTTGATAGCTGGAGTGCCCAGATTTCAAATAGCACCGAGCACAATGCCTTCCACTCATAACCAGTGTGACACACAGTCTCCCAGTCAGCCGAGAGTAGAATCATCCTGAATGCCACAACGTGTCTCAATGACTCGCCACCTGTTAGGGGCATTTATAGACAAGAGTCGGCTCATTGAAGCACAGGCTGCATCCCGAATGAAAGCATATTCACTACATAGTTCACTCCTTTTGACCAGGGCCCAATAGGCCCTAGTCAAAAGTAGTGCACTATGTAGGGAAGTCTGTTTTTAAACACTGAAGAAGAGACTCCATGGTATTATTATTATTATTATTATTATTATTATTATACTGGATCTGGGTAGAAGACTGTTTCCAAAGACTGGTTTTGTTCACTGTGGGTGGCAGGTAGACTGGCAGGTAGGAGCGTTGGGCCAGTAGCCAAAAGGTTGCTGGATTGAATCCCAGAGCTGACAAGGTAAAAAAATAAAATAATAATCTGTCATTCTGACCCGGAGCAAGGCAGTTAAACCCACTGTTCCCTGAAGACGTGGATGTCAATTACAGTGTCAGACTTCTGATGCCATTGTATGCTTTGCAGCGCTGCTTGGAGTCTTTTCAGCTGTACACTCACGGTTTTTCTTTCCCAACTGATGCCAGTGCCACACCGAAGCGCTGCTTGAGATCTTTAGGGGGGGACTTTTCATCTGAGAACCATACTGGTAGGTCTTATACACTTGGACTGTTGCCATGTTCTCACAGAAAGGGTTTCTTCAGACCCGGGTGTATAATTTGGACGGGAGGGTTAAAGTTAGAAACAATTATTTACTTAGGGGCCAAACTGTGGCAAATGAGCTGGGCACACAGAAAGAGGCAACAGAAGCTGCCTGTCAAACTCAGCATGACGCAGGTCAAGGGTCACTTCCCTTCAGAGGGATTTAGAGCTGTAATGCAAGTCTCATTTTAATACCTCTATTCCGTAGCCAATGTCTGTATAGAAAGCAGCTCTTCCCACAGGTCAAAATGTCCTCCTTTGGGTGAAGGGTACAGCCCCTCTCTATTGAGGTGATTTGACAGAGTGTAACCCCGGTGCCAAAGGCTAAACTGCAATTGAAATATTGGAGAAAGGTTCAGGACGGCAGCTTAGCACCCCTTCAAAGTAGAACCCCCAGAATCAAAGGCAGAACAAGACAGAAAGGTGAAGCATGATGCAGAACTGCAAGCCAAAACATACTTACACTACATGACCAAAAGTATGTGGACACCTGCTTGAACATCTCGTTCCAAAATCATGGGCATTAATATGCAGTTGGTCCCCTTTGCTGCTATAACAGCCTCCTCTCTTCTGGGAAGGCTTTCCACTAGATGTTGGAACATTGCTGCTATAAACAGCCCCCACTCTTCTGGGAAGGCGTTCCACTAGATGTTGGAACATTTCTGCTATAACAGCCTCCACTCTTCTGGGAAAGCTTTCCACTAGATGTTGGAACATTTCTGCAGGGACTTGCTTCCATTCAGACACTGATGTTGGGCGATTAGGCCTGGCTCACAGTCGGCGTTGAAATTCTTCCCAAATGTGTTTGATGGGGTTGAGGTCAGGTTTTGTGCAGGCCAGTCAAGTTCTTCCACACTGATCGAGACAAACCATTTCTGTATGGACCTCGCTTTGAGCATTGGGGCATTGTCATGCTAAAACAGGAAAAGGCCTTCCCCAAACTATTGCCACACATTTGGAAGCACATAATCATCTAGAATGTTATTGTATGGGGTAGCATTTAGATTTAGCGTCACTGGAACTAAGGGGTCCACACCAAACTTCACAGTGGACATTATGTAGTGGGGAAGGTAGCGTTCCCCTGGCTTCCGCCAAACCCAGACTAGTCAGTCGAACTGCCAGATGGTGAAGCGTGATTCATCACTTCAGAGAACGCGTTTCCACTGCTCCAGAGTCCAATGGCGGCAAGCTTTACACCACTCCAGCCGATGCTTGGCATTGCACATGTTGATCTTAGGCTTGTGTGCGGCTGCTTGGCCATGGAAACCCATTTCATTAAGTTCCCAACGAACTGTTAATGTGCTGATGTTGCTTCCAGAGGCAGCTTGGAACTCGGTAGTGAGTGTTTCACTGAGGACAGACACACTACAGCACTCTGCGGTCCTGTTCTGTGAGATTGTGTGGTCTACCACTTTGTGGCTGAGCCATTGTTGCTCCTAGACGTTTCCACTTCACAATAATAGCACTTACAGTTGATCGGGGCAGCTCTAGCAGGAAAGAAATATGACAAACTGACTTGTTGGAAAGATGGCATCCTATGACGGTGCTAATGTTTGTCTATGGAGATTGCATGGCTGTGTGCTCGATTTTATACACCGGTCAGCAACGGGTGTGACTGAAATAGCCGATTCCAATCATTTGAATTCAATAATAAACATGGTTTTGTATATACAGTGTAATATGTATGCTGGTCTGGTGTTAAAAGATAGAGCTGTCCTCATTCTCCTCCTGGGGAAACATTCCTCCCCTGGGGTTGTTCCCTCTCCTTCAGCCAGTAATGGTTGATACACAAATCAGACTTGTTTTAGTCAGGCCACAATATTCCTACTAGCTAATAAGGCACTGCCTGCACCTGTGGGAGCATGTTTCACTGCTAAAATATTGGCGAATTAAACAGAATTAGCGTGTAAAAGAAGAAGTAGCAGAAATACGTTCCATTAAGAACACGAGACGGGATGAAAGGATAACTAAAATAAAATAAATAGCTACAATTTAAGGGACGGTTAGTTCCTACTTCCAATTAATTCTGCTGCCATTACTGCCAAGACTTGTTGGCTTATCTGCATTGTTCCACTAAGCCATTTTTAGGGGGGTGTGATTTAGATAGAACCCCATTCCCATCTAGCGTTGTGATCAGTAAAAGTCATTTCACGCATCAGCGTTTGTCAGCTCCTATTAGCAACTTCCTCCTCACAATCTCTCTCCATCCCTCCCTCCCTCTCTCTCTCCATCCCTCCCTCTCTCTCTCTCCATCCCTCCCTCTCTCTCTCTCCATCCCTCCCTCTCTCTCGCTCCATCCCTCCCTCTCGCTCCATCCCTCCCTCTCTCTCCATCCCTCCCTCTCTCTCGCTCCATCCCTCCCTCCCTCTCGCTCCATCCCTCCCTCTCTCTCCATCCCTCCCTCTCTCTCTCTCCATCCCTCCCTCTCTCTCTCTCCCTATCCCTCCCTCTCTCTCCCTATCCCTCCCCCTCTCTCTCTATCCCTCCCCCTCTCTCTCTCTATCCCTCCCCCTCTATCCCTCCCCCTCCCCATCCCTCTCTCCCTCCCTCTCTCTCTATCCCTCTCTCTCTATCCCTCCCTCTCTCTCTATCCCTCTCTCTATCCCTATCCCTCCCCCTCTCTCTCTCCCTATCCCTCCCTCTCTCTCTCCCTATCCCTCCCCCTCTCTCTCTCCCCCTATCCCTATCTCTCTCCCCCTCTAACTATCCCTCCCCCTATCTCTCTCTCAGCTATGCGCCAATAGCCCGTTGGGTGAGGGCCAAGATGAGTGGTCACAACACATGGGAAACTCTGGTCCAAAGAGCCGGGTCCAGTACATGTGTTCCATGCTGCATACACTCTCTTTTCAGCTGTTCTGGTCATTAGGAGCTGCTCTTAGAACGTCTGGTTGCGTCCCATAGGGCACTCTATTCCCTATATAGTGCCCTACATTTGACAAGGCTTGGCCAAGGGGTCGAAGGGGCTTTAGGCCGAGCTGGAGCCCAGTGCTGCTGCCTGGATTTACCCATAAGGCCTTTGGCACTGAAGCTTAAACACGGTTTAATTAGGGAGAGGTTACATAAATCATTATGGACCATTTGATGGATGCTACCCAGTGTGTGTTACAATAGCAGCTCTGTTTTCAGGAGCAGATCCTTCAGCCTCCATGGTCATATTCAGCTAGGCCCTCACGGATATACTGAATAAGGTTCAGCATGAGTCTTCCTGTTCAACTCAGGATGTTAAGCTCAAAACAGGTATAAAATCATGTTTACTATGCAATCAAGTGAATGAATCTGTCTGTTCTATTGATTAATTGTCCAGATAAAACCAGCTCTTAGCTATGTAATCACGTGTATATTGAACAAGGTTTGCTAAATCAAGGGTGTTTGTTGAAGCAGATGCACAACCTTAAATAATATCTATCCATCTGATCTCAAGTGAATAAAATCGGTCTGTTCAATGAATCAATTGTCCAGATAACAACTAATCCTTAGTCCCTTTCACCAACGAGGATGAGACAGACATACAATGGTGTTAGTGTGATGTCACCATCATCATCATCATCATCTAGGAATGAGTGGCCAAGTCAAACCAAAAAGGTCTCCATGCCACATTATGTAATTACGCAGCCTGGTTCTCCTATTTGACCTTTGACCTGAGAGAACAGAAGGGTCAGAATGAGGTCCAAGTCGTCATCCCACGAAGAAAATGGAGAGGGATGAAGTATTCATCTGTGTGAGACAGACACGGAGTGACAAATATGCCCTCAGGTTAGGAAAAGCAATCGAGTCTCTCTCCCACCCACCCACCCACCCGCCCGAGAGCACTGAATTATCCTCTCCTCCTGCTGTGACCTGACATGTGACAGCATCCTCTTAGGCAATAGGTCATATTTGGCTACCTCATATTCATATGGCACATTTTCACAGTCCATCATAATAAATAAAACAAAGTGATTTCCCAAGTCCATTAATCAGAAATGTCCAAGGGGAGATCAGTGGAAATACAGATCTAAGTGACTGAACTCACATATGAATGCATTAATACGTGATTGACGGACAGCCCACTTTACAACAGCGGGCTTCAATGCAGAGATTTCTATGAGCAAATCTCATTTCAGCCACTCCAGAGAGATGGCTGGTGCAGAGGTAGTACTGTGAGGGATAAGGGGGTTAGGGATGCAGAGAGTGATGGAGGGAGGCAGTACTGTGAGGGATAAGGGTTTAGGGATACAGAGAGTGATGGAGGGAGGCAGTACTGTGAGGGATAAGAGTTTAAGGATAGAGAGAGTGATGGAGGGAGGCAGTACTGTGAGGGATAAGGGTTTAGGGATACAGAGAGTGATGGAGGGAGGCAGTACTGTGAGGGATAAGGGTTTAAGGATAGAGAGAGTGATGGAGGGAGGCAGTACTGTGAGGGATAAGGGGGTTAGGGATACAGAGAGTGATTGCGGGAGACAGTACTGTGAGGGATAAGGGGGTTAGGGATACAGAGCGTGATGGAGGGAGGCAGTACTGTGAGGGATAAGGGTTTAGGGATACAGAGAGTGATGGAGGGAGGCAGTACTATGAGGGATAAGGGGGTTAGGGATATAGAGAGTGATGGAGGGAGGCAGGTTCTCACACAGCAGCCAGTCGATGTAGATCAGTAGACTGGCCTAATGCCTAAAGAAGTGTGCTAGCACAACCAGGTGGGTGGCGTAGTGTGTGTGTATCAGTGGAGGCTGCTGAGGGGAGGACGGCTCATTATAACGGCTGGAAAGGAGCTAATGGAATGGCACCAACACACAGAACCCATGAGTTTGATGTATTTGATACAATTCCACTTACTCCGCTCCATCCATTACCACGAGCCTGTCCTCCCCAGTTACGGTACCACCCACCTCCTGCAGTGTGTCTGAGACAGAGGAGACAGATGGGGAGAGAGTGGAATGTGTGCCTGTAGTAACAGAGTGACTGTGTGTCTGTAGTAACAGAGTGACTGTGTGTCTGTAGTAACAGAGGGACTGTGTGCCTGTAGTAAGAGAGTGACTGTGTGCCTGTAGTAACAGAGTGACTGTGTGTCTGTAGTAACAGAGTGACTGTGTGTCTGTAGTAACAGAGTGACTGTGTGTCTGTAGTAACAGAGTGACTGTGTGTCTGTAGTAACAGAGTGACTGTGTGCCTGTGTGTCTGTAGTAACAGAGTGACTGTGTGCCTGTGTGTCTGTAGTAACATAGTGAATGTGTGTCTGTAGTAACAGAGTGAATGGGTGTCTGTTAACAGAGTGACTGTGTGTCTGTTAACAGAGTGACTGTGTGTCTGTAGTAACAGAGTGACTGTGTGTCTGTAGTAACAGAGTGACTGTGTGTCTGTAGTAACAGAGTTACTGTGTGCCTGTGTGTCTGTAGTAACAGAGTGACTGTGTGTCTGTAGTAACAGAGTGACTGTGTCTGTAGTAACAGAGTGACTATGTGTCTGTAGTAACAGAGTGACTGTGTGTCTGTAGTAACAGAGTGACTGTGTGTCTGTAGTAACAGAGTGACTGTGTGTCTGTAGTAACAGAGTGACTGTGTGTCTGTAGTAACAGTGTGACTGTGTCTGTAGTAACAGAGTGACTGTGTGTCTGTAGTAACAGAGTGACTGTGTGTCTGTAGTAACAGAGTGACTGTGTGTCTGTAGTAACAGAGTGACTGTGTGTCTGTAGTAACAGAGTGACTGTGTGTCTGTAGTAACAGAGTGACTGTGTGTCTGTAGTAACAGAGTGACTGTGTGTCTGTAGTAACAGAGTGACTGTGTGTCTGTAGTAACAGAGTGACTGTGTGTCTGTAGTAACAGAGTGAATGTGTGTCTGTAGTAACAGAGTGAATGTGTGTCTGTAGTAACAGAGTGAATGTGTGTCTGTAGTAACAGAGTGACTGTGTGTCTGTAGTAACAGAGTGACTGTGTGTCTGTAGTAACAGAGTGACTGTGTGTCTGTAGTAACAGAGTGACTGTGTCTGTAGTAACAGAGTGATTGTGTGTCTGTAGTAACAGAGTGACTGTGTGTCTGTAGTAACAGAGTGACTGTGTGTCTGTAGTAACAGAGTGAATGTGTGTCTGTAGTAACAGAGTGAATGTGTGTCTGTAGTAACAGAGTGAATGTGTGTCTGTAGTAACAGAGTGAATGTGTGTCTGTAGTAACAGAGTGACTGTGTGTCTGTAGTAACAGAGTGACTGTGTGTCTGTAGTAACAGAGTGAATGTGTGAATACCAGGGAGACGGTGTCTCCAAGGGAATAGAGGGGTACAGGAGTTGGACAGTAGCCTGGTGGAAAAGCTCCATGTTCCTCCAGGGTTTAACACAGGAGGAGAGCTGGCCCTGAGGAGGAGAGGAGCAGACAGAGGCCAAAGCACTTATTTATCCTCAATCCCTCCTCCACTCCTCCCCTATCCCTCCTCCCCTCCTCCCCTATCCCTCCTCCCCTCCTCCTCTATTCCTCCCCTATCCCTCCTCCCCTATCCCTCCTCCACTCCTCCCCTATCCCTCTCCACTCCTCCCCTATCCCTCCTCCACTCCAACCCTATCCCTCCTCCACTCCAACCCTATCCCTCCTCCACTCCAACCCTATCCCTCCTCCCCTATCCCTCCTCCCCTATCCCTCCTCCACTCCAACCCTATCCCTCCTCCCCTATCCCTCCTCCCCTATCCCTCCTCCACTCCAACCCTATCCCTCCTCCCCTATCCCTCCTCCCCTATCCCTCCTCCCTGCCTGCCTGCCTCATCTATGGAGGCAGTACTGCAGTACAAGGCTGATAATAGCATCTCTTCTGGCCAATGACAACACAGAAAGAAAAAAACTACCAGGTTTACTAGCAATACTAGATAATAGCCTACATCTTCATCAATATTTCAGTAGTTCACTGGTACTTGAAGCAGGTGAAACCACATACTCAAAATATCTCTATCTTAAAGGGTTTTAACTGGACGTTTTCTAGCGCTTCCCTTAAACGCTTCATTCTTAGTTCTCATCCTCTCCTTTCCCATCCATGTGAGTGACAGTGGATGTATAGGCTAGAAGTGTTCATTCTGCCAGGCCGGTGAAGAGTCTTTCTGTTTAGGACAGCACCATGTGGGAGAGGAGATTGCCACACAAAAATGCCCCATAAAAATGCCCCATTCCTGCCCACCGACAAGGGAGATGTCATGGCTGATCATTCTTCAGTTCTCCATGCATGGCCTTCCCTGGCTGGCATCCTGGTATCCTTTGTCAACTTCTGAAGTCTTCTAGTTCTGTGGTCTTTCGCGGGATAATGGCAGCTTCAATGTGGCATGGCTCCTCCTTTCTTCTCTTCCTCCACCGGAGAGGCATTCTCTCTATGGCTGTAGTGTGTTGTGATGTAATAGCGCCGTAGCCACTGTTGTTTACCACAGTTCTAAAATCAGAATCCTGTCAGTTAGAGCTTAAAATGTCCACCATTCCAGGGCTGCGGAATCTGGATAGAAATTACAGCGCATTCAAAACAATCACGAAACGGTTGCTTGAGAATTCTAGAATTTCCCGGCGTTCATTCAGCACATGGCTGTTTTATGGCACTTTCGACACAAGGCGGCGATTGTTTCGGGGTTGAGAGGTAACGGAAGGGCGACCTATGACTCCCTCACTGGGGAATTCTGACATCACACACACACAGACGCCATGTTGTGCAGACTCTTCGACTTCAGAAAAACATCCACTCGACCAAAAGAAGGGTATCGGACTGCTGGTGGGCTTCTAAATATTGCTTATTGGACTGGAGAAATTATGAAAGATGATGGAATTGAGAAAATGTCATGATTTAATCTTACTCCAATGTAAATACACAACCTAATAACTTCACAACCACATGTATAACGGCAATGTTGGCTAATGTAATTAATCAAATTCACAGCTTAAACAATTTAAACATGTTAGATTTCAGTTTTTCTTCACAGCAGAAGTAGTGGAACGGATAACAAGACCTTGTTGAAACCCAGGTGTCGTTTTTACATTTTAAGGTGTCCCACTTTCCCAGCGAGCGGTGAGAGCTTTCCTCAGTTAGAAAGCACCTAGCAGAGACTTGACAAACATCTATAATGGAGGTTGTCTGCTTGCTTCTCCATTTTAACGAGGCTGATGTAGCAGTCAGACAGTGTGGGATGAGGACTATGTATATGTAGTGTGTGTGTGTGTCTCTGGGAAAGATGAGACCAGGAAGTAGCGAGGTCATCAACCATTCTATTTCATATCCCAGCCAGAGAGTTCCCCACTCACCTAGAGAACTTACAGTAATTCCAATTAAGAGTGTGGAAGCACGGGATTCCACCTTTGATGTAAAATGTGTGTGTGTGTGTTTCCTAAGCCAAAATGGGAGGATATTGCCAGGATTACATTATGAGATGTCAAGCCCAGGCAGACATGAAACCCCACACGTCATTCACCTGGGGTTGAAGAGAGACATGATCTGATGTCTCTAGGAGCCAGCCAGATGGGCTTACTGATGAATAAGCCCCATCCAGCACTGTGTGTGTGGGCGGAAGAGGGGATATAATATTATTGATCAGTAAAATAGCTGAGAGGAGTCAGGATGTAGGTATTTGCTGTTGCAGTGCTCTTCTCCTGTCTAATGGCATCCGTCTTTAGATGCCTATTTAGAATGGATATTGACGTTAAGTATCTCAGGCAGGCTTGCGTCTCAAACACCACCCTATTTCCTATGCACTACACTAATAGGACTCCGGTCAAAAGTAGTGCACTATTTAGGGGATAGGGTACCAAACCCTTAGTTTGACCGACTCTTCCTGCTCTCCATCTAAATGGACCTGTCTGGAAACGAACAAACACTGACGGGAGAGGGGTGGAGCTCCTCCATTTTACCGCGCTGATGGTTTCCACATTAAACCAGAACTCCTGAAGTGTGTTGAGGAGATTGGGATGATCCAGGATAATGTGAAGTAGAAACACACTGGAGGAAGGACATAAAAACACCCCAGTCATTTAAATACAGGCTGCTGCTGTGAAGGACACATCCTGACGTATTCTACCATGAATAATCCTGTTACAACGCCTACATCAACCCCCGTCCATACTGACCGTGTTAGAGCCTTGGTCCTGTATGACTCAGTTGGTGTGGGGGTAGCAACACCAAGGTTCTGGTGCAAATCACATTCACTATAAAACATTTATGCAGAAAACTTGCTGTGCTGTAGGCCTATGTCACTTTGCATTAAGTGGTATACATTATTTAAGTGGTAATGCCCGAGAAGCAGGTTTGGAGGATATATTGGCACAGGTGTTAGGCCCGAAACAAAGTCGAGCGCCGGCAAACCGTGACAGTACATCCTCCAAACACCGGCTGAGGGCATTATGACTTTTATACAATGGTTACCATATTGAAATAATGACTTCCATATTTTCATTAAAAACATTATTTTGGGGCCTCCCGGGTAACGCAGTGGACCAAGGCACGATGCAGTGCTAGCTGTGCCACCAGAGACTCTGGGTTCGAGCCCAACAACACAGCTAACACAACCCCTTCAAACTGAAGCTGGTAAGACTGAGAACTAGCTGCACTTCGTTTCACCGGTTTTCTTTGTGTGTTTCCATAAAAATTATGCTGATTCATGGTTTCGACTGGCTGAGTAAAGCTGTCTGCCATGTCCTGACTCCCAACATGTTCATTACTCTGGGACAGCTGGAGATCCAATTTCAATACTGAAACAATGTTGCAAATGTCGGAGAGACAGACAGCAAGGTTTATACAAATCTCCGCTGTTGAAGACTGTTGGTCTAACAGAAATGTGAGATAATGTCTAGATGTTTTTTATAGTGGACAACAACTAGTCTAAGAGAAATGCCAGATAATGTCTAGATGTATTTTATAGTGGAGATCAAGTTCATGAATTGCTTGGCTGGGCTGATGAGACAGTGGATTGCTCAGTCAGATGGAACAGAGTAAATAGGCATTTTAACATCATAGATTTAGCTGATGGTAACTTGTAGAATAGACACCGGCTGGAATGTGGTTTACAACCAATCAGCATTCAGGATTAGAACCACCCCTTGTATAATATATTAACACTAAGTAGTAAACTACACAGGCCGTCAGAGAGCTAAGTGCTGGATCCCTCTAACAGGCCGTCAGAGAGCTAAGTGCTGGATCCCTCTAACAGGCCGTCAGAGAGCTAAGTGCTGGATCCCTCTAACAGGCCGTCAGAGAGCTAAGTGCTGGATCCCTCTAACAGGCCGTCAGAGAGCTAAGTGCTGGATCCCTCTAACAGGCCGTCAGAGAGCTAAGTGCTGGATCCCTCTAACAGGCCGTCAGAGAACTAAGTGCTGGATCCCTCTAACAGGCCGTCAGAGAGCTAAGTGCTGGATCCCTCTAACAGGCCGTCAGAGAGCTAAGTGCTGGATCCCTCTAACAGGCCGTCAGAGAGCTAAGTGCTGGATCCCTCTAACAGGCCGTCAGAGAGCTAAGTGCTGGATCCCTCTAACAGGCCGTCAGAGAGCTAAGTGCTGGATCCCTCTAACAGGCCGTCAGAGAGCTAAGTGCTGGATCCCTCTAACTGGAGAGGATTAGTGAAAAGGATGTGGAATAGGGAAGGCAGACAGGAGAGAGAGAGAAAGCGAGGCCAGGGAAGATATGGAGTATTGGTGGCAGCTGTAGTGTAGAGCATTGTGAGGGGCAAAGCATTAGGGTTTCTAAAACTCGTCTTACCTGGTGAAGGTCGTGTCCCAGGGCAAACTCCTGGAAGTACCCTGGGGCAGCGGAGGACGCTCTGACGGCCTGCCACAGCTTGTGTTCACAGCCCCCCAGGTAGTGGGAGCGCACCCCTGGCTGAAGGTTATAGTTCCTGAACACATAGGCCTTCAGAGGAGTGCCCCTGTTCACGATGGTACTCACTGCTGCCATCTGGTGGTAAGAGGATACATGAGATAAAAAATATTTTTTTAAAAATCGCACTTGGCCCCATTTGATAAACTGCTGGTGATTTAAAAGGTCAATGTACATAACCATGAATTGAAGAAGAGTGGCATTAATAGACTGTGTTGCTGTATCCACTTAATCCCCACAAGAGATACAGGAAGGATGTCATATACATTAAATATGACAATAACATTAAAAACAGAACACATGTGACATGTAGTGACAACATTTAGAGCCATAAAGATACCTTAGAACACAGTAATGCTCTGAGGAGCCATTTAAATAGAATCTATACAACTGTTAGTCGTTACACAATCACATGTTATAAAAGCCTAATAACACCACAGACAAGCACGTATTCTGACACATACAGTGTAATCCTTACCAAACACCTCATCATTATTTCACTGCCTAGCCTCAGCCTGGCTGTCGTACATGGAACTAGTGAATGTGTGGATTCTGTGTCAGCCTAGCCACCGGAGCTGCAGCAGTGGGTGTGTGTGTGTGTGTGTGTGTGTGTGTGTGGTAGAAATGGTTCCAGCCAGCCAGTGAGACGATGGCCAGAGGCTTTCTCATTGACCTCATTATTAAGAGACGGAGGGACTTCCTTTTCAATGCTCCTCCCTCAGCAACCGTGAGGGTGTGTCTGTGTGTGTTTGCCAGCTCCACACTGTTAGTCACGCCATGTTAGAAAAACTCACCTTTGGGCATTTGGGGTTTCTTGATGTTTCCACCATCAGATCAGAGCCCATTTTTTCTCTGTGGGAGAAAATGAAAGGAGAGCTTAGTCTGGGGCTGTGTCTGTGTCTGAACAAGTTACTAGCCTTAAAATCCTTGCTTCCTCTACTGGTTTCCTCCATTCCCCTCAAAGCTCATTGGAGGAAGTCAGAGGAAAGGACCTTTGTTCATCTCCACCAATGAGCTTTGAGAGGAATTGATCTGCTGTGCTGTTCTTAATTCATGAAGTTAATCTATTCCATTATATTAAATACTAACTTGAGAATGTTCTCCCAGGTCTCGGAGTCGTAGAAGGCGTGGCTCCAGCCCATCTTGACGGTTCCCACGATGACGTTCTGCTTGAAGACGTCAGAACCCAGCTTCCTGTAGAGCACCTCACACTCATTTAGAGGGATCTGGAACACACCCAGCATGAAGCCCAGGATGGAACCTGACAGAGCGAGAACAGGAGGATATTCAGCCACACACGGAGGATGAAGAATGTACACTTTAAAAATTA
Organism: Oncorhynchus mykiss; assembly: GCF_057628025.1. Classification (NCBI taxonomy): domain Eukaryota; kingdom Metazoa; phylum Chordata; class Actinopteri; order Salmoniformes; family Salmonidae; genus Oncorhynchus; species Oncorhynchus mykiss. Next base: position 94,141,013 of record NC_143023.1, read on the forward strand.
TTATTTGTTTGTTTGTTAGTCCAATAACACCAACATATTTTCATATTGAGACCTGAGGATAGACATGGAAAAACCCTACCCCCCGTTATAGACTATAAAACAACCCCTACCTTTTTTGTGAAGAATCAACAACAAGTGGGACACAATCATGAAGTGGAACGACATTTATTGGATATTTCAAACTTTTTTAACAAATCAAAAACTGAAAAATTGGGCGTGCAAAATTATTCAGCCCCTTTACTTTCAGTGCAGCAAACTCTCTCCAGAAGTTCAGTGAGGATCTCTGAATGATCCAATGTTGACCTAAATGACTAATGATGATAAATACAATCCACCTGTGTGTAATCAAGTCTCTGTATAAATGCACCTGCACTGTGATAGTCTCAGAGGTCCGTTAAAAGCACAGAGAGCATCATGAAGAACAAGGAACACACCAGGCACACATCTCAAATGTGGTGGCTGATTTGTTAAAGTTTGAAATATCCAATAAATGTCGTTCCACTTCATGATTGTGTCCCACTTGTTGTTGATTCTTCACTAAAAAATACAGTTTTATATCTTTATGTTTGAAGCCTGAAATGTGGCAAAAGGTCGCAAAGTTCAAGGGGGCCGAATACTTTCGCAAGGCACTGTATATATACACATATGGGATACAATGTTCCCAGCTCTGCAGATTTTGTAGCGAGGAGGCAGAGTCATTAGATAATTTCTTTTGGTACTGTCCATATGTAGCTTGTTTTTGGTCACAGGTCCAGAAAGAAGAATTGCAACATTTACCTAGAACTAACACTGCAGATAGCAATACTGGGTGATTTGAAAAGTCAAGCGATCAATAATATAATAATTATGAGAATAGAAAGGTTCAGTACTTTTGCGAAGCATCACAGCACAGTTGAAAAATATATGGCTGCTAGAAATCCTAAATGGATGGTGTTGAGAATCCCTGAACAAGGTTTCAGAGCTGCTGTCTGACAAAGGGAGGCCACAACGTAAATCTCATTCTTCCAGTCGTCCCTGGACCAGGGGCAGACCTGGGTTCAAATAGTAATTAAAAATTATCTCAACTACAGCTGTGATGAACTGAGCTTACCAGGCTTAACTGTCCAACAGAATAGTCCCAAAACAGAAAACCACCCACATCTGGCAGCCCAGGCACACTAGAGGAAACACTCAAAGTATTTGAAAGAGTATTTTAAATAGTATCAGGGTCTGGGGCTTACGGAGCAAGAGATAGGATAGGAGGCTAAGTGCCTGTAGGATCATCCGTTATGGGTATCATTACCCAGGGATGATCCATCCACAGACACTGGCTGGGATTAAAATGGCCGCCAATGAACCAACCACAGTGACAAGCAGATCACTGCTAGCGTCCACAGGACCACAGCCATATAATGACACTAGCTATGACCATATAGTGATGTACATGACAAGACAGTCTCCTGCCCTGTAGACAAGACAGTCTCCTGCCCTGTAGAGACTTCCGCTAACAGCCAAACCACAAACCCCATCTCTCGCTGTTTCTCCAGTAGCATTTCCCACACCCATCACCAGTCACCTGACCCAGGCCGCATGCTAGCAGCGCCACAACACCAACCTATCTACTAACAGCAGCTCCATCCTAACCCAACACACAACCCAAATATGTACCTGCCTTCCTGCTGAACTCTCTCTGGGGCCCAAACCCTGCCTGGGGAGAGGATGTCCCCCACCCACCCCCCAGCATTGGGGCAGTTGCTGCCAGCCACTATCCAAGAAGACAGGTCCCTGTCCCAAAACTGGCATGGCAGGGTGAACCCAGGGTGTGCCAGCCAGCCATATCATCGTGCCCAGAGCGAGATGGGCAGCCAACTCCAAATGTGGTGGCTGTCCTTAATGTTAAAGTTATCCTTAATGTTAAAGTAATCCTTAATGTTAAAGTAATCCTTAAATGTTAAAGTATGCACATTACTTAGCTTATGAGGTGGAGGGGGATTACCTTGACTAACACACTGGCCAGCCGTCTCACACACACAGAAACACACAGACCTTCAGAGAGCCCAGGGCTAGGCTGGCTTCCAACGGGAAAGGATCAGGGACAATGGATACGGAGAGGGGGAGACAGACAGTCAGACAGAGACAGACAGACAGACAGACAGACAGAGAGCATGGCCGGGGAAGATAGAGGTTTGGTGGCAGCTGTAGGGTAGCGCTTTGTGAGAGGGAAAGCATTAGGCTTCCTAAAATGAGAGAAATGGTCAGGCCATGACGGACCTTGAGAGGAGGAGCAGGGGGTTATGGTAAATGGCACCACCATGTGGTGGTTGAGAGTACTACAATATTATATTGGGGCTCCCGAGTGGCGCAGAGGTCTAAGGCACTGCATCGGAATGCTTGAGGCGTCACTACAGACACCCTGGTTCGAATCCAGGCTGTATCACAACCGGACGTAATTGGGAGTCCCATAGGGCGGCGCACAATTGGTCCAGCGTAATCCGGGTTTGGCCGTCATTGTAATTAAGAATGTGTTCTTAACAGACTTGCCTAGTTAAATAAACTAGGCAAGGCAAACTGTTACATATATATATTTATAAATAGACATGACAACTGCCAGTAGATTATGTAGGTTTGATAAGGTATAGTCAAATCATTCAATAGCTGTTCTATTTTTTATGTAAGGTTTAATCTTCTTTTTCCGCTACTGGGAATAAATAAACAAGGAAAAAACTATACACAATTATGAAAAATGGTGTTTTCCTTCTCTGGCACTCAAAATACTCTAGTCATCTACCTTCCAGTATTATATAAACTGGAGACCATTAATCAAGTCTGAAATAAGAGAGGAGATCTGCTGAATTAAGAGCTTGCCCACGACAGTACAAAAGAAAATGACAACAAGACTAAAGATTTGACATCCATTTACCCCCCCCTAATGTTCCATAATGCCTGTGTCCTGGCATGCAGTGCAGGGTTGTGGACTGAGAGGACTGAGCAGAGCAGGAACCTGAGTCAGCCACGGGACTGAGCAGAGCAGGAACCTGAGTCAGCCACGGGACTGAGCAGAGCAGGAACCTGAGTCAGCCATGGGGACTGAGCAGAGCAGGAACCTGAGTCAGCCATGAGGACTGAGCAGAGCAGGAATCTGAGTCAGCCATGGGGACTGAGCAGAGCAGGAATCGGAGTCAGCCATGGGGACTGAGCAGAGCAGGAACCTGAGTCAGCCATGGGACTGTTTTTTGTGTGTTTTTTTTCAGCCATGGGACTGAGATGGGTTCAGTCCCAGTACAGAACTGACTGGGAGGAGCAGTGAGCACTGCTCTGTTTAGAATGATCCACCCTGCAAGATGCCCTCACAAACACACACTATTAGCCAGAGATAAAGTAGGTTAGGAGGACAATGCAACATACCTGTGCTGACACCACAGATGTAATCAAACAGTTGGTAGATGGGTTTTCCTGTCAGGGCTTCCAGTTTCTGCAGAGTCTGAAGGGCAATCAGTCCCCTGGACAGTAGAAAACACACACATCATGAAGAGCACTAATATAGATTGTCTACGGGATGTAAAAGTGAGTGGAGACGAAGTAATAACACTGATAATAACGCCAGTGCCACACACATTCAAATGGAGAACATTGGATAAACTTGAACGCGATGGCAAAACAGTCTTCCTAACGCTCTTACTAGGTCTCTTATGTTCCTTTTCCCCCCTCAAATGCTACCCTCTTTCCTTCACACACACACACTACTGTACCTGGTTCCCCCTCCGTCGATGGACAGGACCCTGATTCCTCGGCCCTTGACAGGGTTGGTGTATCCCACCAGCGTGAGGGCCTCCCTGACTGCTGCCTTCAGAGACGGGTCCTCAGCCTGGCGGAGACGCAGTAGGCACGGGATCGCCTTCTCCTGAGGGCCACACACACACACAGCAAGATATAACGATATATAGTTAATGTCACTGACACCCATACGGTCAGTTCTAGAACTAATGAAAGTGATTTTCAAATCAGTCAATTCAGGAACTACGCTGAAATTGCACATTCTTCTCAGATAAGCGTGGCAGAGAATTGGAATAAGTTTACTTCATGAATTTACTAAGTGAAAATGTTAAAAGTGTACCCCAAACCTGCCCCCAAGGAAGAAGGAACCATAGCTTGCCAGTCCCTGGTACTAAAAAAGGTCGGCAAACACAAATTTAGCAACAGAGTACAGAGAGTGGCATGCATACAGTAGGGTACGCATTTTAGTACATATGACCCCTGTGGAACAGACGTCATGCCTCCAGCATACACACACATTGACCTTAATACAAACAACACCTTAGAGGTCAGAGGAAATGGCATGCAACATCTGTGACCAGTGGATTGACATAACTATACTGTAACTGAACAGACTTTAAAAACACTCTTCTGTATCCTCACTTGATCACTGTTGACGAGGTTAACCAATGTTTCCTCAGGCCAGAAACAATGGTATTGGGTTAAGTTGTCCAATGGGACAGTCCCTACAGATACGGGTATGTGTAATGTAAATAACCTGCATGATGATAAGGGAACATACACCGAGTGTACAAAACATTAGGAACACCTGTTCTTTCCGTGACAGACTGACCAGGTAAAAGCTATGATCGCATATTGACGTCACCTGTTAAATTCAGTTCAATCAGTGTAGATGAAGGGGAGGAGACAGGTTAAAGATGAAGGGGAGGAGACAGGTTAAAGATGAAGGGGAAGAGACAGGTTAAAGATGATGGGGAAGAGACAGGTTAAAGATGAAGGGGAAGAGACAGGTTAAAGATGAAGGGGAGGAGACAGGTTAAAGGAGGATGTTTAAGTCTTGAGAGGTATTCTGTATGTGTGCCATTCAGAAGGTGAACGGACAAGACAAAATAACTAAGTGCCTTAGAGCAGGGTATGATAGTAGGTACCAGGCGCACCGGTTTGAGTGCGTCAAGAACTGCCACGCTGCCGGGTTTTTCAAGCTCAACAGCTTCCTGTGTGTATAAAGCATGTTCCACCACCCAAAGGACATCGAGTCAAGTTGACACAACTGAGGGAAACATTGGAGTCAACATGGGCCAGCATCCCTGTGGAAGGCTTTCTACACTAGAGAGTCCATGCCCGGAGGAATTGAGGCTGTTCTGAGGTCGAACTCAATATTAGGAAGGTGTTCCTAATGTTTTGTCACTGAGTGTATAGGCCCACATACAAACCTGGGGCGGCAGGGTGGCCTAGTGGTGAGAGCATTGGACTAGTAACCGGAAGGTTGCAAGTTCAAACCCCCGAGCTGACAAGGTACAAATCTGTCGTTCTGCCCCTGAACAAGGCAGTTAACCCACTGTTACTAGGCCGTCATTGTGTAGTTAAATAAATGTAAAAAATAAAATAAAAATATAGGAACACAGTTCTCTCAATTAATTAATTTTATACAAGCTAAGCTGTTGTCATAGCAAAAGTTGGAAAAGGAGAGCCGGACACTCTAGGAGCTCAGATTCAGTCATTTCAATAACCTAATAACCAATGTTTCATCAGCGTCGAAACGTTGGTTATTAGGTTATTTAATGAGTGCATCGGAGCTCCTAGAGTATGTTGCTCCTTTCCACGTGTTCTACTCTGCTAGCCAGCACCTCGCCTACACAGGTGTGTGTTTCTTTCGCCTCTAGCCATAGCAACAGTTGACATTTAGCAAGTCAGAGAGCTTAAGGACGTGCCCTGGTCAAACGTAGGACACTATATAGAGAATACGGTACCATTTGGACAGAACCCCAAAGAGTAAGACAAACAGAACAGCCGCCCCAGATATTCTCACCAGACAACATGATTATGTATGCAGAGAAACCCTGCTGTACTGCATACTGCTCTGAGGGGAAAGATTAAGGTGAAGAATTGATCAGGTGTGTGTGTGTGTGTGCGCGCATGTTTCCAAACTACTGATCAGCAGTAAATAATGCCATTTTTTCACCCTTCCATTAAATTCAAATCCACATTACTGAAACATTGACTTTATGACAACGCTGAAACGATGGGCCTTTACAGCAGTGAGCCAGCCCACCTTGACAGCCACCCCGCGGGTCTCTGGAAACTCCAGTAGATGAAAGCTGAGCTCCTCCACTCTGTTGATGTAGACCCTGACATCAGACGCTCGGTTTAACGCCTTGACCAGGGACCGGGTCCGGTTGTCCACGCTCACCCTAGCTATGATCTATAGGAACAGATCACACACACAGGTTAGACACTTTCTCAATCACCACAACAACAGTTAAGTCTGGCTTATCTAATACCTCATGTATTATTGACTGATTTAGCCATGATGTCAATAACTCAGACACAACCTACCTACATTTGCACTTGACATGTATTATGGGGTGTTTGCTCTAAAATGACCAGTCTATAGGCCTGAAACAGTTTATTTTGTAAGAAGAACCATAAACCATCTAAATGTCTAGAATGTTAAGAGGATTTCTTCTCCTACCACAGGAGGTCGCTGGAATTTTAAGAGGGGAGGACGGGCTCCTGGTAACGACTGGAGCAGAATAAGTAGGGAGGACGGGCTCCTGGTAACGACACAACAGTGGTAGGCTTGATTACCAACAACGACGAGACGGCCTACAGGGAGGAGGTGAGGGCCCTCGGAGTGTGGTGTCAGGAAAATAACCTCACACTCAACGTCAACAAAACTAAGGAGATGATTGTGGACTTCAGGAAACAGCAGAGGGAACACCCCCCTATCCACATCGATGGAACAGTAGTGGAGAGGGTAGCAAGTTTTAAGTTCCTCGGCATACACATCACAGACAAACTGAATTGGTCCACTCACACAGACAGCATCGTGAAGAAGGCGCAGCAGCGCCTCTTCAACCTCAGGAGGCTGAAGAGATTCGGCTTGTCACCAAAAGCACTCACAAACTTCTACAGATGCACAATCGAGAGCATCCTGGCGGGCTGTATCACCGCCTGGTACGGCAACTGCTCCGCCCACAACCGTAAGGCTTTCCAGAGGGTAGTGAGGTCTGCACAACGCATCACCGGGGGCAAACTACCTGCCCTCCAGGACACCTACACCACCCGATATCACAGGAAGGCCATAAAGATCATCAAGGACAACAACCACCCGAGCCACTGCCTGTTCACCCCGCTATCATCCAGAAGGCGAGGTCAGTACAGGTGCATCAAAGCTGGGACCGAGAGACTGAAAAACAGCTTCTATCTCAAGGCCATCAACTGTTAAGCAGCCACCACTAACATTGAGTGGCTGCTGCCAACACACTGACACGGACTCAACTCCAGCCACTTTAATAATGGAATTGATGGGAAATGATGTAAATATATCACTAGCCACTTTAAACAATGCTACCTTATATAATGTTACTTACCCTACATTATTCATCTCAAATGCATACGTATATACTGTACTCTATATCATCGACTGTATCCTTATGTAATACATGTATCACTAGCCACTTTAACTATGCCACTTTGTTTACATAGTCATCTCATATGTATATACTGTACTCGATACCATCTACTGTATCTTGCCTATGCTGCTCTGTACCATCACTCATTCATATATCCTTATGTACATATTCTTTATCCCCTTACACTGTGTATAAGACAGTAGTTTTGGAATTGTTAGTTAGATTACTTGTTGGTTATTACTGCATTGTCGGAACTAGAGGCACAAGCATTTCGCTACACTCGCATTAACATCTGCTAACCATGTGTATGTGACAAATACAATTTGATTTGATTTGATGATTTGATTTGACTGGAGCAGAATAAGTAGGGAGGACGGGCTCCTGGTAACGACTGGAGCAGAATAAGTAGGGAGGACGGGCTCATGGTAACGACTGGAGCAGAATAAGTAGGGAGGACGGGCTCATGGTAACGACTGGAGCAGAATAAGAGAGGAGGACGGGCTCATGGTACGACTGGAGCAGAATAAGAGAGGAGGACGGGCTCATGGTACGACTGGAGCAGAATAAGAGAGGACGGGCTCCTGGTAACGACTGGAGCAGAATAAGAGAGGAGGACGGGCTCATGGTAACGACTGGAGCAGAATAAGAGAGGAGGACGGGCTCCTGGTAACGACTGGAGTAGAATAAGAGAGGAGGACGGGCTCATGGTAACGACTGGAGCAGAATAAGAGAGGAGGACGGGCTCATGGTAACGACTGGAGCAGAATAAGAGAGGAGGACGGGCTCCTGGTAACGACTGGAGCAGAATAAGAGAGGAGGACGGGCTCATGGTACGACTGGAGTAGAATAAGTAGGGAGGACGGGCTCATGGTACGACTGGAGTAGAAAAAGTAGGGAGGACGGGCTCATGGTAACGACGGGCTCATGGTAACGACTGGAGTAGAATAAGAGAGGAGGACGGGCTCATGGTACGACTGGAGTAGAATAAGTAGGGAGGACGGGCTCATGGTACGACTGGAGTAGAATAAGTAGGGAGGACGGGCTCACGGTAACGACTGGAGCAGAATTAGAGAGGAGGACGGGCTCCTGGTAACGACTGGAGCAGAATAAGTAGGGAGGACGGGCTCATGGTAACGACTGGAGCAGAATAAGTAGGGAGGACGGGCTCCTGGTAACGACTGGAGCAGAATAAGTAGGGAGGACGGGCTCCTGGTAACGACTGGAGCAGAATAAGAGAGGAGGACGGGCTCCTGGTAACGACTGGAGCAGAATAAGAGAGGAGGACGGGCTCCTGGTAACGACTGGAGCAGAATAAGTGGTGGATCAAATACATTAAACACATGGTTTCCATGTGTTTGATGCCATTCCATTCGCTCTGTTCCAGACATTATTATGAGTCGTCCTCCCCTCAGCAGCCTCCATTGATGCCTACATGACATAGTTGTATATGGAGTGTATAGCCTGTGGTGGAACGTTGCCAGGACTCATATGTCCCACCAGTTGTGACTCCAACGTATGATGTGACAGTGGCACGATGTGCTAGATAGAGGGGTTCCTAGAATCCCTCTTCAAAAATAACCCTGTGAGCTTTCTGGAATCGACAACCTAGTAAACAGGTGTACTTTGCCTGTGTATGTTGTTGTATTGATATGAAAACAACAGGCCACGGTAGTGACAAAAAACTAGTTGTTGACAAACCGGTGCGCTTTGCACTTACTACCATACCCCGTTCAAAGGCACTTAATCTTTTGTCTCGCCCATTCACCCTCTGAATGGCACACACAGACAATCCATGTCTCAATTTTGTCAAGGCTTAAAAAAACCTTCTTTAACCTGCCTCCTCCCCTTCATCTACACTGATTGAAGTGGATTTAAAAAGTGACATCAATAAGGGATCCCAGCTTCACCTGGATTCACCTGGTCTGTCATGCTTCAACAGGTTACATTCCTTTTCAACATGATTCCTAACAGTCAGACCCTTGACAGACGCTATAATGTAGGCCTACCTTCTCTCTTTGGAGCAGCAGTCTCTTGGCCCTCTCCTCAGCAGCCTTCTGTTCCGTATTCACCGCCACCTCTCCTTGCCATGGCTTTGCCCCGGCCTCTTCTGCCTTCAGCCTCTTCTGCTCTACAGCAGCACTCTTGGGTTCAGCCGCTGCCCTGCTAAACCTGGGGACCAGGGGAGCAATGTAGCTCCCTACAAAGGCCTGTACAGTGTCACCAGAGTAGGATAGGTAACGGCCGATACCCTTTTTAGAAGATGGGGAACTTACGGGTGCAGCAGACCCTGGGGACGTTTTGTCTGACAACGGCAGGAGGTCAGTGGAACCACGGTCTGTGTTATGCTCTTTCTCCTCATCAGACTTTGTTATGCTGCTGAAGTACGAGTTCACGTGGTGGGACAGGTAGTTGTAGGTCTCATCCAGGTTAACTGAGAAGGAGCTGGGATGGAAGAGTTGTGTTGTGGTCTGTTGGGAGACTGTGGTGGTGGCTCTCTCAGGTGCACTACTATGTGTTGGTAGTGGTGATCTGACCTGCTCCAGCCTTTTGGTGGTCCCGTTGGTGGTCCCGTTGGTGGCCACAGTGGTTGGGACAATGGATGCTGTGGCTGCACGCTGCACCCTCCTCTGTCTGACTTCCTGGAAACTGGGGCCTGAGACGGCAGCATTTGCCCTGGCAATGTTGGGGCGAGGGGTGGCAATGGGAGGGGCGCTGGCGGTAATGCCAGGAGTAGGGCCAGGTGTAAGATATGGAGTAGGTGTAAGTGTTGGAGATAGAGTAGGTGTGGGTGTAGAAGCAGTGGCTGTAGTAGGTGGAGGACTAGGGGCAGACACCGAGACAGGGATTGGAGAAGGTGCATTAGCATTAACAGTGGTGTTAGCGGAGGTATAGGCAGGAACTGGGGCTGGGGTTAGAGCTGGGTCTGGGGTTAGAGCTGGGGCTGGGGTTAGAGCTGGGTACCCTACAGTACCATGACCCTGTGGTGTTAGCCCCATCTCCGGGCTGGCTTCCAACACTTTGCCAGCCTCAATGGCTTTCTGTTTGGGTTTGGCTTTGAGCCGGGCTATCTTGGAGAGGAGCTCAGTGTGTGACCCGCTCACCGCCTTGGAGACGGAGTCCAGGGTGCTCCTGAAGCGCGACATGGTGTGGCTGAGACCAGTGGACCAGCGTGAGGTGGATGTATTTAAGTAGTAGACGCTGGTGTGGAGGCCAAGCCTGTGTCTTATCTGACTAGCTCTGGAGAGCCATATCTTATTGCGAATTCTACTTTTTGTGCTGTGGGTATACTTCCAGGTGAGAAAGCCAACTTTGTGGCTCAGGCCTGCTCGGACATCAAACCTACAAAGAGGATGTTGCTGAGAAGACAATGGAAGTGATGCTGCTCGTTGACCTTGTGTATGCCAGAAGTTCGCTGCTCTGCTTACTTTGAACACACAAGAATCTGGAACACATCTCAGAGACATCCCTCTTGGTCTTGGAAGGCAGCTTTCATTTGTTTATTCCTTCATGAAGCTGGTGAACAATAAAAAAAAATAAGCATGACTAAAGAGGTACTGTGTAGTTTAAAACATATTGGAGATGTATGTACCTATCTGGTAAGGCCAGCTCTGGGATAGGCGGCTGTTATCCGGACGGCTTACTAGTGGCGCTAGCCTGTCGATTGCATAACTGCAAATGCACCCAATGACCAATGTGTGCTAGCTAGCCGCAGCTAATATACGTTATACCACCATGTTGTAGATGTGTTATCCCATTGGATTACAATCATATCTATAGCACTTTTTTGATTCATGCTGGGGAAGTAGGCAATCTATGCATGAACATTAGCTAGTTTACAACAACAGCTACTTAGCTAGAATTGCTAGCTACCGGTATTCCAGAAACAGCCACTAAACGGGTAACGTTAGCTATCTAAATGTAACAGTCTAGCCAGGTTATGATAACATACCAGTTTCTTGATGACGGTTGGTGGAAATCTGAAGAATTCATTGACTCTCGTAACAGCGAAATCAAACGAACATGTAAACACGGTTCACAACAAGCTTCTCGGTATGTGTTGGGGTCATTCGACTCGACAGTTTTAATCCACGGACAACAACAAAAAAACAGAGGAAAACAATGATCACGCGGTCTTTGAACTGACCTACAATTGGCTATTTATCACCTGCCACTATCAGCCCACTGAGGGGAATTGGATTAATGGCCCGGGTGAACCGGGTTAGTTGTTTGCATTAGATTTTGCCTAACGGGCGTGAGCTAGGAGTCTATTATACTGACAAGATAGTCTCGTCTAGTGACTGCGCTAACAAATGGGTGGATTCGATTATGCTGAGCCGCGGGACACCGGTCTATGGCTCGTGACGTGACCGTGCAAAAGCGGAGAGGGAGGAGCGCCCTTCTCAAATCAAACAGTAATCTGCGCTGCTCGGTCGTGTTGCCATCACGGCAGCATTGTGCATCATCCGGAAACCTACATCTATTTTTTTAAATAGATATACACTACCCGTAAAAAGTTTTAGAACACCTACTCATTCAAGGGTTTCTTTATTTTTCCTATTTTCTACATTGCAGAATAATAGTGTACACATCAACAGTATGAAAAAACACAGAGAATTATGTAGTAACCAAAAAAAGTGTTAAACAAATCTAAATATGTTTTATATTTGAGATTCTTCAAATAGCCACACTTTGCCTTGATGACAGCTATGCATCAAAGTAGACATCAAGCAAGACTCTTGCATGTCATCTCTATCTGACAAATTTGCTAACAGGTATTGTGTCAATTTAGAACTTGCACAAGACAGTTCACAGAATTGTCAATTGAAAGAAATGTAACCAATTTAATAATTACAAAATGTAGCTAACATTAGATCGTTAATCCAGTGATTCTTACCTTTGCCTCGATTCGGCAATTTCGTCCACATCGTCATGGAATTTTTAGTTCTTTATAATAACCACATTAGCAGCTAATTAGCCTTTCATTTTGGGGAGGGGGGGGGGGGGGTAAATACAGGTGAATTAATATATTTATAAAAGTTATCTTGTCCTAGAGAGATTTACACGGATAACAAAATGTGACCCAAGGGTAAACCTACACGAAATAAAGCCCTTATTTTAAGCGTTTCAAAAATCCCCTAAGGGCAAAATGAATGATGGAAAAACGATTGGAACCATTTCCTTGTTTCACCGCTAGGTTTTATGGGTATTATGACTCATACTGCGGTACTCTATGAACGTAGAAAACAAGGTCTGACGTTAACACAGGTTTAGGAGATCTTATACTGTATGTTTTGTTCTATGAGATAATAGCAGTCAGTTAACATGACCTTTATGAGTTATGAAGCCTTTATGTGATTTGTGTTTTTTTTTATTAAATAATTTCTTAAAATTCACAAAAAGTGACATTAGCTGATGAAGATGATCTAATAGAACAATATGTATAAGGTCTCCTAAGCCTGTTTACCACAGACCTTATTGTCAGTGTTTATCCAAAAACTCTAGAAAAACACCATTCTTTTTCCTCATAGTCTTTCTCTAACGAACAATGGCGGAGTTAGTGCCTACAAAAAGACACCATTACCATTTCTCTCTATTATAGCCTCTGCCCAGTCCCTATCAACCGGACATCCGTTTTTGGGGGGAAATGGAAAGAGAACCTGTGATGGGACCTCCGCTTTTGGATGTTAACAAGGCGGCCATCTTAACTTCTCCTCCACATTTACTGGACTGGTTGAACAGTGCAGACGAGAACCTCCCCAGACAGTTTTTTTTTCTTCTCGTCAAGACCAGTTTGTAGGGAATCTAGTTTCAGGCATTTATTTTACGCCTGCTACATTAGGTTAGTGCAATTATTGTGTCTGTGACAGCATTGGCAGCGCCATTGAGGCTATCTCCATTTTAAAGTAGTCGATTTTCTTCTTCTTCTTCATTTGGCTGATTGCTTCCAACTCATAGGAATCCCCACCCAGTTGACTACTTTAAAATTGTGGAAGCCCTCAATGGCAATGTCCATGCTAAACTAGTTTTTATCAAAGTTGCCGAAATGCCAAATGCATCCACATATATCAGTGCATTCGTAACAACCTACCTAACCATTACGTAACTTCTACTTAATCAAATAAGCCTCACGTAGCAAATTAGCAATTACATTTTTTGTTGACCAAATTCGACACTCATTGACCTCCATACAAAAAAATATTCACTTTGCAGGCTTATTTTCAACAACAGATTTTGGGGCAGTGCAAAACCTCTCGCTTTGCCTCTACCTCTCTGGCCAGGTGCCCCTTCTGGCCAGGTTCTGGCCAACGGCGTTGGCTCAAAAAGTTGGCTCAAATAAAAATGTAGATTAAGCACGAGGATCTGTGTTTTCACATGCAAACACTTTATCTGCCTTCCCAATGAAACTAGTTAGAAAATTCAAACATATATTTTATGGAAAATAGATGTTGTATGTTTCTGAACGATACACCATGCTGCGTTGTTGACAATATGACAGAGCAACGCAGATTACCGTTCAAACAGATGAACTGGTGGAGGGGATAGAAGAAGAAGAAGAAGAAGAAGAATAAGAAGAAGAAGAAGAAGAAGAAGAAGAAGAAGAAGAAGAAGAAGAAGGGTTATTTGTCTTCAGCTCCGTGTGATTATTTTTAATGGTGAGCATGGAGAGGCCATAGATCGCCATACTAGTAAATTTGGCTAAGGAACAGAAGTTGGGTATTGAAGACAATACAGGGGATGAAGGCGCGACAAGAGCGTGGTGAACAGATATATATTGTTATGGACAGCGAGAAAGAAGGAGAAGAGCTGATGCAGAGGGAATATGTGTATTGAGGAAGAATGGCGCCTGAAGCAGAAGAGTTACAGGGTGTGTTGAAGGAAATAGTCCCGTCCTCCCAGGCCATTGGACCGGTGTAGGGTCAAAGTTGTGGGATGGGATAGTGGTATATAGGTGTATTAGTGGTATATCGGTGGAGGGTTAGTTGGTGGTTCAATTTTATCCTTTGCCCCTTCCTTTTTATTTTTGTATCAAAACATGTAAAGTGATCGACAGCACATTCCTGCACAGTAGATGGCAGCATACACAAACAAACTGTGCGAACGCCATGACACCAAAAAAGAAGAAGAAGAGGACAAATCACTAATCATGTCTGGAATTACAAACTGAGAATTGGCAAACAAACTGGCAGCACCAACCCTGCTACAGGAGCCACACCAAGGCCTCCTGTGCACACACAGAATGGTGCATTGGCAGCCACTCTGATCCCCTGCAGCAGCTCCACTCCTTTGGAGGGTGCTTCATCAGTGTGGACTGAGCTCTGCCAACACTGCTCTCCCAGGTCCCCCCAGCCACTGAATCCTGCGACTTGAGGGAGGTCTTTGTCAGTCTGCTCTGCTCTCACATGGTTGGCCAGGGACCTTGGCAAAGTCTCAGCTCACTCAACAAATAGCTGCAGATGACTCTGTGCCTCTTAGCTCCAGTGGTGGAAAAAGAACCCAATTGTCATACTTGGTAAAAGTATAGATACCTTCATAGAAAGTTACAAGTAAAGGTGAAAGTCAGCCAGTAAAATACTGCTTGAGTAAAAGTGTTAAAGTATTTGGTTTTACATAAATAGCAAGAAATGAAATGGTTAAAATATACTTAAGTATCAAAAGTAAAAGTATAAATAATTTAAAATTCCTTATCTTAAGCAAAGCAGACGGCATCATTTTCTTGTTTTTAAAATGTATGGATAGCCAGGGGCATACTCCAACACTCAGACATTATTTACAAAAGATGCATGTGTTTAGTGAGTCCACCAGGCCAGAGGCAGTAGGGATGACCAGGTGTTCTCTTGATAAGTGCTTGAATTTAACACATTCAAAATGTAAGGAGTACTGTTGGTTGTCAGGGTAACAAGTACAATATTTTCTTTAGGAATGTAGTGAAGTAAAAATCAAAGTTGTTAAAAATATAAATAGTAAAGTACAGATACCCCAAAAAACTACTTAAGTAGTACTTAAGAACAAATTCTTATTTACAATGACGACCTACACCGGCCAAACCCAGACGACGCTGGGCCAATTGTGCGCCGCCCTATGGGACTCCCAATCAATGACTGCCCTTAACCAACACAAAAACATCCTATGGCGTTCTGCATTAGCATCGAACAGCCCCCGTGATATGCAGCTGTTCAGGGAAGCTAGAAACCATTATACACAGGCAGTTAGAAAAGCCAAGGCTAGCTTTTTCAAGCAGAAATTTGCTTCTTGCAACACTAACTCAAAAAAGTTCTGGGACACTGTAAAGTCCATGGAGAATAAGAACATCTCCTCCCAGCTGCCCACTGCACTGAAGATAGGAAACACTGTCACCACTGATAAATCCACCATAATTGAAAATTTCAATAAGCATTTTTCTACGGCTGGCCATGCTTTCCACCTGGCTACTCCTACCCCTGTCAACAGCACTGCACCCCCAACAGCAACTCGCCCAAGCCTTCCCCATTTCTCCTTCTCCCAAATCCATTCAGCTGATGTTCTGAAAGAGCTGCAAAATCTGGACCCCTACAAATCAGCCGGGCTAGACAATCTGGACCCTTTCTTTCTAAAATTATCTGCCGAAATTGTTGCCACCCCTATTACTAGCCTGTTCAACCTCTCTTTCGTGTCGTCTGAGATTCCCAAAGATTGGAAAGCAGCTGCGGTCATCCCCCTCTTCAAAGGGGGGGACACTCTTGACCCAAACTGCTACAGACCTATATCTATCCTACCATGCCTTTCTAAGGTCTTCGAAAGCCAAGTCAACAAACAGATTACCGACCATTTCGAATCTCACCATACCTTCTCTGCTATGCAATCTGGTTTCAGAGCTGGTCATGGGTGCACCTCAGCCACGCTCAAGGTCCTAAACGATATCTTAACCGCCATCGATAAGAAACATTACTGTGCAGCTGTATTCATTGATCTGGCCAAGGCTTTCGACTCTGTCAATCACCACATCCTCATCGGCAGACTCAACAGCCTTGGTTTCTCAAATGATTGCCTCGTCTGGTTCACCAACTACTTCAATCAATCAATCAATCAAATTTATTTTATATAGCCCTTCGTACATCAGCTGATATCTCAAAGTGCTGTACAGAAACCCAGCCTAAAACCCCAAACAGCAAGCAATGCAGGTGAAGAAGCACGGTGGCTAGGAAAAACTCCCTAGAAAGGCCAAAACCTAGGAAGAAACCTAGAGAGGAACCAGGCTATGTGGGGTGGCCAGTCCTCTTCTGGCTGTGCCGGGTGGAGATTATAACAAAACATGGTCAAGATGTTCAAATGTTCATAAATGACCAGCATGGTCGAATAATAATAAGGCAGAATAGTTGAAACTGGAGCAGCAGCACAGTCAGGTGGACTGGGGACAGCAAGGAGTCATCATGTCAGGTATTCCTGGGGCATGGTCCTAGGGCTCAGGTCCTCCGAGAGAGAGAAAGAAAGAGAGAATTAGAGAGAGCATATGTGGGATGGCCAGTCCTCTTCTGGCTGTGCCGGGTGGAGATTATAACAGAACATGGCCAAGATGTTCAAATGTTCATCTCTGTATGTAATGTACTTCTCTGATAGAGTTCAGTGTGTCAAATCGGAGGGTCTGTTGTCCGGACCTCTGGCAGTCTCTATGGGGGTGCCACAGGGTTCAATTCTTGGACCGACTCTCTTCTCTGTATACATCAATGAGGTCGCTCTTGCTGCTGGTGAGTCTCTGATCCACCTCTACGCAGACGACACCATTCTGTATACTTCCGGCCCTTCTTTGGACACTGTGTTAACAACCCTCCAGGCAAGCTTCAATGCCATACAACTCTCCTTCCGTGGCCTCCAATTGCTCTTAAATACAAGTAAAACTAAATGCATGCTCTTCAACCGATCGCTACCTGCACCTACCCGCCTGTCCAACATCACTACTCTGGACGGCTCTTAGGTGTCTGGTTAGACTGTAAACTCTCCTTCCAGACCCATATCAAACATCTCCAATCCAAAGTTAAATCTAGAATTGGCTTCCTATTTCGCAACAAAGCATCCTTCACTCATGCTGCCAAACATACCCTTGTAAAACTGACCATCCTACCAATCCTCGACTTTGGCGATGTCATTTACAAAATAGCCTCCAATACCCTACTCAACAAATTGGATGCAGTCTATCACAGTGCAATCCGTTTTGTCACCAAAGCCCCATATACTACCCACCATTGCGACCTGTACGCTCTCGTTGGCTGGCCCTCGCTTCATACTCGTCGCCAAACCCACTGGCTCCATGTCATCTACAAGACCCTGCTAGGTAAAGTCCCCCCTTATCTCAGCTCACTGGTCACCATAGCATCTCCCACCTGTAGCACACGCTCCAGCAGGTATATCTCTCTAGTCACCCCCAAAAAACAATTCTTTCTTTGGCCGCCTCTCTTTCCAGTTCTCTGCTGCCAATGACTGGAACGAACTACAAAAATCTCTGAAACTGGAAACACTTATCTCCCTCACTAGCTTTAAGCACCAACTGTCAGAGCAGCTCACAGATTACTGCACCTGTACATAGCCCACCTATAATTTAGCCCAAACAACTACCTCTTTCCCAACTGTATTTAATTTATTTATTTATTTTGCTCCTTTGCACCCCATTATTTTTATTTCTACTTTGCACATTCTTCCATTGCAAAACTACCATTCCAGTGTTTTACTTGCTATATTGTATTTACCTTGCCACCATGGCCTTTTTTGCCTTTACCTCCCTTCTCACCTCATTTGCTCACATTGTATATAGACTTATTTATACTGTATTATTGACTGTATGTTTGTTTTACTCCATGTGTAACTCTGTGTCGTTGTATCTGTCGAACTGCTTTGCTTTATCTTGGCCAGGTCGCAATTGTAAATGAGAACTTGTTCTCAACTTGCCTACCTGGTTAAATAAAGGTAAAATAAAATAAATAAATAAAATCACGGCTGGTTGTGATACAGCCTGGATTCGAACCAGGGTGTCTGTAGTGACACCTCAAGCAGACCGCTGCGTCACTCAGGAGCCACTTGATGCCTCTAGGGCAATTCAGAAGGCTGATTGAGGACCTTATTACTGATGAAGGTGGTTGTTCTTTATGACCATGTTTCTCTTTCTACTTGCATTTTGTATTTATATTGATGAGTGTATTTTCTGTAATTTATGTAGTTCGGGGCTCATCTGTAAAAGAGACCGTGGTCTCATAATGGCTCCCTGATAAAATAAAGGTTAAATTAATCAGTGTTTTATATCTGTGGTCATGTCGTCTTCAACAGAGGAAAATGGGGATACCATTTACAGCGTCCATTTACACCAGTACATTCATAACAACCTAAGCGTTACGAAACTAAAATTCGATCTAGGCCTCACGTTGGCAAATTAGCAATTTATTCCATTAAAAAAAACGCTTCTACATGTTTCTTTTCCCGCGGAAAGTGAAGAAGTAAGGGCGGAGTCAGAAATCATTGGGTAGGGTGCTGCCCAATCACATTGCGATTCGTGTTGTTTTCGTTCAGTGTAACGGAGCGTCAAAATAGAGCGACGCGATAACCGCTAGCCAACTGAAGTTATCCTTCGCAGTTCAGCAAAAAGGTAAGCAAAGCTGTATTGTCGCAGCTATGTGTCCTCGCATAAACTTCATTATTAGTGTTATTGAATTATTGGTTGTTTAGATTCACTGGGCAGTCAGGCTTGCTAGCGATAAATGCTTAACTAGCCATCTAGCTAAAAATGTCTAACCACCAATATATAAACTAGCTAAATAACAAGCTAATTTAATTTAACATCTTCAGCAATGTAATTATTGACTGTATGTTTGTTGTGCCAGCGTCATTGGGATTAATATTGGTAACATCGTGTACGTTCAGGTAAACTGCTTTTTTTTCTTAGGGAGTTCATACTTCACTCAATCAGGCTCAATTTGTCTGGCTGGCTCCATCAATATTGCTTAACGTTGGTCAAGATGACCGTGACTCACAGTGTGAGCTATGCAGATGATCAGTTTAAATTTTAATAGCTGTATCACTGCTCTCAACTCAAGGCACTGTTTAACTAAAGCTGCTATACAAGATTATGTGGGAACAGGGTGATCTTTGTGTTGGAGATGATATTAATACCAGTAGACATTAAGGCCTTTTCTGCTCACTCTTTTGCATAAATCACAACTGGTTTCAATGCGTTGAAGTTTTGAACATGTATGTATGCTGTAGTGTAGCTTATCTCAACCATAGACGTATAGGCCAAGCTCTGGGATCTCAACTGTTCCTCTACTCTCCCCATATCTACTTTACAGACGCCACCAGCACCATGGCAACTGCACAGTCAGCGTTAACATTTGCAGTGTGTATCCTGATGATAACAGAGTTGATACTTGCCAAGAAGGACTACTATGACATACTGGGTGTGCGGAAAGATGCCAACGAGCGTCAGATAAAGAAGGCTTTTCACAAGCTGGCAATGAAGTATCATCCAGACAAGAACAAGAGCCCAGATGCTGAGACAAAGTTCAGAGGAATTGCTGAGGGTAAGTGTAATAGGAAACTCAAGGTGAACAAAAGAGAATTAATTCAAAAGTAATTCCGGTTTATTACAAGTTGCAACAGTGAGTTTCCTCCAGAGCAGAAGTAGAGAAAATGTCTAACTGGCCTTCTCAGCGTAGGCCCTTGTATCCTAATCAGAGAGCACAACATATTCTGTAAACACCAGCCCGAGAGGCTTGTAGGAAGTCAAAACAAACAGGCAGTGACTTGGTCAGCTGCTACAGAATCACACGGTGTTCACAGAATGTCATCAATACAGCCGTGAATAATCAGTGTCCTCGATTCTTTTACCTCCAGTCTGGAGTCAATCACTATCAACAGACATGAGAATAATCCATAACAACATTCAGCTTCTAGTCTAGTGACCATCAACCTGCACCTTGAGTGTAACACTGGAAATGATGTGTACAAAAGAAACTCCAAATATACTAAACATTGTGTTGATCACTCTAAACTAAATATCAACTTTGGTCATCTTAAATATTCCTATTATTCTTTACTCTTGCTTGTCTTTTATTTATGTAAAAATTTCCATCTTCTCACATTCCTTCCAGTGTGTTCTTTCTTTATTGTGCTGTAGCCAAATGACATTATTGTTGTGCAAAACTAGTGTTTTTATTTGACACTGTACTGCTAATAGAATCATTGCTATGATCTGAAAACTGTTCTTGCACTTCTGTCATCTATAGCATATGAAACATTATCAGATGAGAAGAGGAGACAAGAGTATGACCAGTTTGGTCACGGCACATTCTATAATGACATAACCAAAGACCGAAACGGTCCAAACGTCCACCAGCCCTTCAACTTCAACGACATGTTCAAGGACTTTGATATTTACAACCAGAACCGGCACTCCCATCACCAAAGGCACTTCGAGGATCACTTCCGGGCCCACCAGGAGGCCCACCACAGCAGACGCAAGAGACACTTCCAGGGTGTCTTTGGAGCAGCAGGTGGTGGTGGCGGCTTTGATGACATGTTTGACGACATGGAGAAGATGTTTACTTTTGACACGGACACTACTAAGCGGACGGAGAGCACATTTCAGGGTACTACAACGAAGCAACACTGCAGAACAGTGACACAGCGCAGGGGGAACATGGTCACCACGTACACTGACTGCACTGGCTCCTGAGGACAGAGGTCTTGTCGGTATCCACATCCTCTGGGTCGTGTTCATCAGGCACGAAATGGAAGAAAGCAGCCTGAAATGGGGAGGTACTATCTGAACTTGTCCAATAAGCAAGGCTTGTTTTCCATTGCATAACATTTTGAAATGTTTCTCTACGTTGTGCTCTAATGAACATGACCCTTGGCACAGCTTGCACATAGGCCCCTGTGGCGGGAGCAAGCTGTTTTTGTTGCTGCTGTGACCTAAGTGCTGGTCATTGCTATTTTGTTGAGTCACAGTAGCTAATGAAAACACTTTAGCACACTCAGTTTGTAATTTTTAACAATTTAATTACAGCAATGAAAAGCTTTTGAAGCATATTTCTCACACTATGGTTAGGAATGTAAATGTTGTAGAGAAATATTTTTTGGGTTGTGTTAAGTCTAATCTGGATCCAGATTCTCGTTAGCTACTTAGAATTATATATGTCATTCTATATACTGTATATTTCGACCCCCCCCCCCCCCCCCCCTTAATATTTACATAGGATTTTTAAGGAGAAGCTTTTCAGCTATTCATTATATAGTCCCTTGCAAACCTAAAAATGCAATTGAACGTAGTATCAGTATTGTTGCCTTAAGCAACTTCAATTGTTCGAGAGAGATTTATTTTGTTTGTTTTTTTCATGGGAGAATGTTTTCACTTGAGCTTTGTTATTGTAATTCGTCAGCCAAATAGTTTCAGTAACTACTACCACTGCTGAACCTATACATTTTCTCTGTGCATGTAGTATTTTGTATAGCCTACGGCTCCATTGTGTGAATCCAGCAGCCTTTTGGTTGGAACAAAACAGTGTGGATAATGAACCGTGACAGGTTTGCTTTTGTTTGATAAATGGAGAACAACGTCTGCAAAAATGTTCCATCAGAACATGTACTGAAACTGTATGGCAGCATTTTGATGCTGCCTGAAGTTCCCTTTTTTTTTGTGTGTTAAGGGATGCTCGCCACTTTAAGTTGAAATTAGGAAAGAAATATTCAGATCGACAAGAACTTGTATTGGCAAAGATCATAACATGTAAACTACTTTTTGTTGATGTAGCTAGCTGCATTATGATTTTCACTCCAGAGGAACTTTAACATCTCATCTGCTGTCTGCATGGACCACTTTAATTTATAAGCTAACATTGGTGTAAATAAAATCCAGTGTTGCTCATCCAACACCTCATAACCACCCCGTTACCTCATGTTTCACTAGTCTATAGACTAGAAATATCTGTTCTCCTGGGCTTGTATTCAGAAATGTTCTCTGAGTAGGTGTGCTTATCTAGGATCAGTTTTGCCTTTTTTAGATCAACGTGAATAACATTTACATGGTAAGGCGGAACTGATCCTGGATCGACAGCAACCCTATTCCGAGACGCTTAATGAATATGTGCCCAAGTTTATGTCATGTGCAATATTTTAAAGCCAGCTCCTTTTGTAATGCGTATGTTTCGCCACTGTTACTATTTGGCTTTGTCATTGTGATATGTTGATGTATGACCCATATAGCACTTTAGTTATTGTAATCCAATGGATAAAATGTGTGTTACCTTGACTGAAAATAGGGTATAGTCCTTTGAAAATGGAGGGGGGAAAAGGCTTCAGGAAATTAAAGATGAGAACAAACGATGTGTATTTTTATTCTGTGAAATTGTACCAATCGTTGGCAGGTTTGCACACTCTCGAGTATAATTTTCTCTGCAACAATTTTTTTTGGGGGGGTAGTGCGATGATATGGTGTGTGGACCTACTAGGGAAACCATGCAGTTTATTAGGCTACAGATGAAATAAGGGCGGTGATGAGCTTGATGCTGCTTTACAATAAATATCGAACGTCCTATTCTGGTGACATGTTGATCGACGCTTGACTGACGTTTGACAAAAAAAATATTCTCGCTCTCATCCATCATTTTATTGTAGAGAAGCCTTCCTCGCACTGTATCTGCGAGCAGTTTGCTCGAGCTCACGTGCCAAGACTAGAGTAGGTACATTTGCTATTTAACGCAACCGTTTTCGTGACAACTAATCGGTAGTTTAAAATTCGATGGAAACATTGAACGTTACATTTTTATTCGGAACATATAAACGTAAAAAGAAAAAAATACATGTGTGCACTACGTCACCACGCATTTGTTTTTATGCGCAACTGGTCCGTTTGGAGGAAACACCACTCAAAGATGTTTAACTAACCTAAGATAGATCACAGCGTTTTAAATTAATCATAGTGGGCATGCATTTCCGTTAGGGAACGCCTACTCTAAGGTGCGCGTGTGCATTAGCTCAATTCTCCCTTGCACTCCTTCTAAACAACGCAATTTTTGTAAACTTTGGCAAAGAACAAAGTATACAAAAATCAGTCCACTCTGTTCGTAACATATTATAGTTTTAAAAACCGAAAACTTTTTTGAGATCAAACGTTCCATTGTGGAAATTGTCGGCCAAAATCTATATTTTTCTACCGCCGGCCGCTGCTCTTCCTCTCACCACCATATTTGGTAGTGAGTGGAAACGCCAACCGGATGCTTCACATTTATTCATCCGGTTAAATCTCAGTCTCGTTCTATCTGTGCGCCACTGAAAATCTGTCGCCAATTGGATGGAAACCAAGCGCCAGTAACATTGGTGCATCATGACGTCAACGCTTGTAAATGTAGTTTATTTTTGTGCTTGTTTATTTTATTTAAATTGACTGTAACTTTGATCGTTTCTCTATGTAAAAACTCAAAGTCCCATAATGCAACGCTGAATTTATTTTTTTTGCGCAGTTTTCGGGGCAGTATACATTGTGACCGTGTGAGGGACATTGGATGACTTTGTGCCTGGGTTGCTTTGTAGTTAGTCCATTTATTTGACAGGTACAGTCTTTTTTTCCCAGAGCTATGGAGGCCCTTATCCCGGTCATAAACAAATTACAAGATGTGTTTAATACGGTTGGCGCGGACATTATCCAACTGCCGCAGATTGCTGTTGTTGGAACGCAGGTAAGAGTCAGCCAGCTAGCGGACTGTAGCCATCTGGCGTTAGCATGCTCTTACCACAGAGTTTCATTCACTCTTACGACGTTAGCTAGCTACTGTTACTGTTGACTATCACATAGATCCACTCATGGAATATAGAAATGTAGCTTCGTGTGCTGTGTTTTCCAGGAAAGGTTATCTGGCGTTAGTTACTTAGCTGTAGCTAACCACTATCGCGTTAATTAACTTGTTAGCTAGCTAGTTAGCACTATTGTGAGCCGGTAACTAGAGCGAATTTGACAGGCAGTGCAACATGGCCAACTACCCCTGTAACATACTGATATGTTCAGCAGCAGGTGTCACAAGCCGTGACCAAAGCAAACAACTAACTATACAGCTGATTTTGATACGCAGTCACTTCATTAAACTGACACGCTACAGTGTTTATGATTTTTTTACACTCACTTGTATCCATTCTTCTCCTTGCCTTGGAAGACTATTTTCAATCAATGTGAACATAATTGAAGTCTTCCAAGACATCCTCTTTGTTTGTATTTCTAGAATGACCTTGCATCTGCTTAGATGAACAGAGATGTTATACTTCAAATAGGCTATACCTGTACAAAATAGGCTGCACCTGTATGTACCCTTCCCTCCACACAGCTGTTGTAGGTGTTACATAACATGTTTACAGTAGCAGCCATCCCCTCCCAGGTACACATAATTACACTGATTTGCTAAGAGGATGTCACTGTCTCAGCCCTTTGGCAACCTCTGAACTGACGGTGCCATGGCGACAAGAAGGCAGCCATAGGATGTTTCCCCAATTATCTGGCCTCCAGAGTGTTTCTGCGTTGTTTTGTTACTGCTTTTCAAAGGACATATTCACTCGGAGGGGTTTGTTAGAACTGACAGTGATTTCAGGGATGTTTCTATTTTCCACATGACTGAGTGCAAACTAAAATAGGTCAACTTCAGCCAGGCGCAGCTGAGGTGAGATCAGGCAGGTTAAAATCAATGTTGTTGTGGAAAGATTTAACTCTCATTGCGTCAGTTCTTTTGTTTTGTAAGTGATGCTGACTTGTGTTGTTTACTATCTCACGTGTTACTTTTTGTGTTGTTACTGATTGTGCTGTGCTTGTGTCTCCAGAGCAGTGGGAAGAGTTCAGTGCTAGAGGCTCTGGTGGGGAGAGACCTTCTTCCCCGTGGTACTGGCGTTGTCACCCGTCGGCCCCTCATCCTCCAGCTGGTCCATGTGGACCCAGAGGACCGCAGGAAGACCAGCGAGGAGAATGGTACTGTGAAACACGACACCATCACTGCTCTAGGGTTGTACTATTCTGGGAGGCTTCTCA
Source organism: Oncorhynchus mykiss (assembly GCF_057628025.1). Taxonomy (NCBI): domain Eukaryota; kingdom Metazoa; phylum Chordata; class Actinopteri; order Salmoniformes; family Salmonidae; genus Oncorhynchus; species Oncorhynchus mykiss. The sequence continues at coordinate 94,166,426 of NC_143023.1, forward strand.
TCAACGTTCCCAGGTTTTTCAGAAACCGTGGTTGGAGTATTCCATCTCTGCTTAGGCTATTATCTTCTGATTCAGGAAGGAAACCTTCCAACCAGGGTTTCTGATAAATCTGTGAACTTTGACAAAGTGACATTCTGCTGGTGGCTGCTCTGTGTCTCTTGGCAGTTAACTGGGGATGGTGTTGTGGTTTTCATCCTTCCTGTCCCTCATGTCTACATTCATCAGATTACTATTTAAACAAATTTAGTTGTTTGTGTCTGTGTTTGTGACATGCTGTGTTTTGCCGCTCTGTGTGCCTGTGTGTTTCTGACTCTGATTGGCCATTCTTTTTTTAGAAGTGTGGTAGCGTTTCTTAGGCCAGGACATGCTCGTATGAATGACTGCACCAGCAAGTCACGTCACAGTGCATTATTCAGTTGGACTGTGAGAAGTGCCATGTCACCTCAGCGGATATAGAAGTCTGTATTCACAGCAATGGACAAGCTAGCGAGTTCTAGCCGTAAATTAGGCACTTATGATTCAACAGGGTTTCCCTTATCTATCAAAGTTCTACAGGGACCTGAATGTTCTTACACAGCCACCAAGTCACAACAGCGTGCAATGTCATGATACTCCATCAACAATGACATCCAAGACATTTGAACGCAAAACCAGCTTATGAGATATGCCACTATTAGGTTTTCCCCAATAGAATGACAAATGTAGTAAACCTTGTGTGGTTTATGAGACATTCTGCCCTATAGGCGGAGTGCTTGAGTCTGCCCTGCTGCAGGGAATAGTCACATGAAGGATGATGTAAACCCCTGCACTGCTGCAGATGGCCATGATGCAGGAGCTGCATCTAGAACTACTAACCCCTCTCTCCTGTTGTCTGATCTCTTCTGAACCACAGACCCCAATGCTTGGAGAAACATGCGCCTTTACAAAGGTCTACTTTTCCTTGTTCCCTTATTGCCTGTTGTCTGTGTTCAATCAGCAGCTTCTTACTCTAGTCTAGGCCTTCCCCTTTCTGTTAGCCCCCTCTCCCATCCTACCTTTTTAGCCTGTTGGTTTTGAGCTGACAAACCCTGTGGCTCAGCTTGATTCAGCAATCAAGCCCAGGAAGGTCAAACTCTGATTCAGACAAAACATTTTATTTTCTGTATAAGGAAAGGACATCATAACCTATTTTGGAGTCCATGGTCACAGTGTGATAACTTATTTGGTGGTAACTAGGGTCCTTAAGTGCAAATAAAATGTTCTGTTTCAATTCACGCAAATTTTAAACATGCTGAAAAACAAACACTTCTTAATGTTAAAATGAACTCAAATAGCTGCTTATAGTTAACTAACAGCTGAGCCACCATCTTTATTTTATTTCATAGTTTGGTAGGTCATTATTTCAGTTTTATTATTCCAACTAAAACATCTATTAGTTTAAATAATAACATTGTTGTTATATGGAAGGTGTTTGGAAGCTAGGTAGTAGTAATGCCTATTCCTGTGCTTCCCATAATGCACCAACCATGCTTCTCTGGCTTTTCTCACAGCAGGCATATTTTCTTTGCTTTTGTCGGCAACCCCATTTCTCACTGTGTTGTTTGTTCAGATCTCTGTACGTATCCCTCTGGGTTATTGGTCTGCACAACGTATTCCCATCCCAGCTGAACAAACAAATAAATAGGTCTACATCCTGCCTTGAGACACCAGTCAACATGACAGTTTATTTACAACACAATGGGCTGCTTTCCAAGACGCAGATGAAGCCTAGACCTTGAAGAATCGGGTACAATGTAGCATCCCCGGTGATGTAAATTAGTCCTAAACTTAATCTGTGTCTGGGAAACTGTCCCTAAGAGTAGGCTGCTAGACCCACTCCAAATTACACCTGCCAGACAGACTGGGAAATGGGACTGAGACTGCCTTGTTGTCATTCCCACAGGTGTCGACGGAGAGGAATGGGGCAAATTTCTACACACCAAAAACAAGGTAGGCTATGTCTCAGTACTAACAATGCCTCCGAGCTAGTCTCTGTTGGTTCGAAGCAAGCAGGTTGTTGACCAAGCAAAACACTCCCTCATCTTTACCTGCTTTTTTCGCAAATGCTCTTGTTAAATCACCTGTTTGGCGAAGTAGGCTGTGATTCAATGATAAATTAACAGGCACCACATTGATTATATGCAACGCGGGACAAGCTAGATAAACTAGTAATATCATCAACCATGTGTAGTTAACTAGTAATTATCTTAAGATTTGATTGTTTTTTTTTATAAGATAAGTTTAATGCCAGCTAGCACCTTACCATGGATCCTTGCTGCACTCGCATAACAGGTCCACGCAGTCTCCACGTGGAGTGCAATGTAATTGGCCATCATCGGTGTCCAAAAATGCAGATTACTGGTTGTAATGGAAACTTGAAATCGGCCCTGGTAATCGGTCGACCTCTACGATAAACCCCTTGGTTACCTGGGTGTAGGATACACCCTCTACTATAAACCCCTTGGTTATCTGGGTGTAGGATACACCCTCTACTATAAACCCCTTGGTTACCTGGGTGTAGGATACACCCTCTACTATAAACCCCTTGGTTATCTGGGTGTAGGATACACCCTCTACTATAAACCCCTTGGTTACCTGGGTGTAGGATACACCCTCTACTATAAACCCCTTGGTTATCTGGGTGTAGGATACACCCTCTACTATAAACCCCTTGGTTACCTGGGTGTAGGATACACCCTCTACTATAAACCCCTTGGTTACCTGGGTGTAGGATACACCCTCTACTATAAACCCCTTGGTTACCTGGGTGTAGGATACACCCTCTACTATAAACCCCTTGGTTACCTGGGTGTAGGATACACCTCTGTCACCCCCCCCCCCCCCCCCCCCCCCTCTCGCTCTCTGTCACCCCCTCTCGCTCTCTGTCACCCCCCCCCCCCCCCTCTCGCTCTCTCTGTCACCTCTCGCTCTCTCTGTCACACACACCCTCTTCTCTCTCGCTCTCTCTGTCACCCCCCCCCCTCTCGCTCTCTGTCACACCCCCCCTCTCTGTCACACCCCCCCTCTCGCTCTCTCTGTCACACCCCCCCTCTCGCTCTCTCTGTCACCCCCCCTCTCGCTGTCTCTGTCACACACACCCTCTTCTCTCTCGCTCTCTCTGTCACCCCCCCCCTCTCGCTCTCTGTCACACCCCCCCTCTCTGTCACACCCCCCCTCTCGCTCTCTCTGTCACACCCCCCCTCTCGCTCTCTCTGTCACCCCCCCTCTCGCTCTCTCTGTCACACCCCCCCTCTCGCTCTCTCTGTCACCCCCCCCCCCCCCCTCTCGCTCTCTCTGTCACCTCTCGCTCTCTCTGTCACACACACCCTCTTCTCTCTCGCTCTCTCTGTCACCCCCCCCCCTCTCGCTCTCTCTGTCACACCCCCCCCCTCTCTGTCACACCCCCCCTCTCGCTCTCTCTGTCACACCCCCCCTCGCTCTCTCTGTCACCCCCCCCCTCTCGCTGTCTCTGTCACACACACCCTCTTCTCTCTCGCTCTCTCTCTCACACCCCCCCTCTCTCTGTCTCTGTCACAGGCTAGAAAGACACAGGAGGATGTACAGTATGTCTTGAGGACAGAGACCCAGAATGGTCTTACACCAGAGGGAATAGGGCTGAATATACACCAGAGGGAATAGGGCTGAATATACACCAGAGGGAATAGGGCTGAATATACACCAGAGGGAATAGGGCTGAATATACACCAGAGGGAATAGGGCTGAATATACACCAGAGGGAATAGGGCTGAATATACACCAGAGGGAATAGGGCTGAATATACACCAGAGGGAATAGGGCTGAATATACACCAGAGGGAATAGGGCTGAATATACACCAGAGGGAATAGGGCTGAATATACACCAGAGGGAAGGGAATGTGTATATAAAGTAGAGACGTGTGCAGCGAACTGCTCTGGTGCTCTAGATGTCTCCTTCATGGTCAGGAACAGAGAAGGCCTTGTGACGTGCTGTAAATGGATGCTGTGGGTGATACAGGATTTTTTTTCCCCTTCATGCTTATATTTGTAATATCAAATTATATTTAGATTTTTGCAGTATCCTTTTGATGTTGTGACCAGATCATAGTGAATCATATTTACATTGATGTCATGTGCAGCTATATAAACCCTAATGTATTAATGTGTTGTTCCAAATTAAGGTTCAATTGGTTTTGTTTTTAGATCTACACAGACTTTGATGAAATCCGGCTCGAGATCGAAGCTGAAACGGAAAGAGTTTCTGGCAATAACAAGGTATGGCAATAACGAGGTATGGCATTAACGAGGTATGACACCGAGGCATACCCCACAATACATGTCACCAGAGGTCTCTTCACAGTCCCCAAGTCCAGAACAGACTATGGGAGGCGAACAGTACGACATAGAGCCATGACTACATGGAACTCTATTCCACATCAGGTAACTGATGCCATCAGTACAATCAGATTATTATTTTTTTAAATACACCTTATGGAACAACAGGGACTGTGAAGAGACACACAAAGGTACAGACACATGCATCAGGACACATTGTGATATTGTTGTATGGTGCTATTGAACATGCTGTGGATATGTGGTGCTATAGACATGTTATATGATGGATGGACTGTTTTTATCTTTAGTTCGTTCAGTATAAACATAGTTCACTGTTTTTATATGTGATGTGGATGTTTTGGTGTGTTTGGACCCCAGGAAGAGTAGCTGCTGCCTTGGCAACAAGATGGTCCCAAACAATGTCAAACACATGTTATCATTACCAACTGCTGAACGGACATTTCTGTTTGTCTTCTTCCAGGGAATCACGGATGAACCCATACACCTGAAGATCTTCTCCCCTCACGTAGTCAACCTCACACTGGTGGATCTGCCAGGTATCACAAAGGTACACACAAAGAAATGTTTTTATTTCAAATCAAAATGCTCAAAACGTACCTCGTCTGCTGAGCTAAAGCCAAGGCATTATCTCTGGGAGCTAATTCATGTCTTCGGAGCTCAGGCGAGGTTATTCATGTTGCCAGCATGGTTCACTGAACATTGAAGGAGACAGAACCCCAAGTGTGGTTTGAAATATGAAATGGGCAGGCTACGTTGACAGTGTGTATGTCTGCCCAGGTGCCGGTGGGAGACCAGCCCAAAGACATCGAGGTGCAGATCAAAGACTTGATCGTGAAGCACATCTCTAACCCCAACTCCATCATCTTGGCTGTGACTGCTGCCAACACAGACATGGCCACATCAGAGGCCCTCAAAGTGGCCCGCGAGGTCGACCCAGACGGTAAACACCTTTCTACCGCTCGCAATTTCTTCTCTTTTGTGTGTGGCTGACTGTCTGTCTCTCGCTCTTTGTCTCTGTTCCGTACGCTCTCTCTCCTGCTCTCTCTGTTAATCTCAGTTGGCTGTCTCCTACAGTGGTTTCTCAAAGTCCTTTAATCCTTTTGTCAGACTGCCTACTATAAACCCCTTGGTTACCTGGGTGTAGGATACACCCTCTACTATAAACCCCTTGGTTACCTGGGTGTAGGATACACCGCCTACTATAAACCCCTTGGTTACCTGGGTGTAGGATACACCGCCTACTATAAACCCCTTGGTTACCTGGTTCTAGGATACACCGCCTACTATAAACCCCTTGGTTACCTGGGTGTAGGATACACCCTCTACAATAAACCCCTTGGTTACCTGGGTGTAGGATACACCCTCTACAATAAACCCCTTGGTTACCTGGGTGTAGGATACACGCCTACTATAAACCCCTTGGTTACCTACTCTAAACCCCTTGGTTACCTGCGTGCAGGATACACCGCCGACTATAAACCCCTTGGTTACCTACTCTAAACCCCTTGGTTACCTGCGTGCAGGATACACCGCCGACTATAAACCCCTTGGTTACCTACTCTAAACCCCTTGGTTACCTGGGTGTAGGATACACCGCCGACTATAAACCCTTTGGTTACCTGGGTGTAGGATACACCGCCTACTATAAACCCCTTGGTTACCTACTCTAAACCCCTTGGTTACCTGCGTGCAGGATACACCGCCTACTATAAACCTCTTGGTTACCTGGGTGTAGGATACACCACCGACTATAAACCCCTTGGTTACCTGGGTGTAGGATACACCCTCTACTATAAACCCCTTGGTTACCTGGGTGTAGGATACACCCTCTACTATAAACCCCTTGGTTACCTGGGTGTAGGATACACCGCCTACTATAAACGCCTTGGTTACCTGGGTGTAGGATACACCCTCTACTATAAACCCCTTGGTTACCTGTTTTTTACCTGTTTTTTACTCCAGGCAGGGAGGGCCTGATCCTAGATCATCACTCCTATTCTGATTATTCTATGAATATGGGTTCTACTGTGTGTAGGCAGGAGGACGTTGGCTGTGGTGACCAAACTGGACCTAATGGATGCTGGGACAGATGCCATGGACGTACTGATGGGTCGGGTCATCCCTGTCAAACTGGGCCTCATAGGAGTGGTCAACAGGTCTGCACCTTTACACAATACACTTCAGTCTCTAACATGTTGAATAGAGCGAGACTTCAGCCTTCTTGAAAATCCTGTATATATTTTAAAGGGAGAGGATTGCCTCCTCGTGCATCAAAGGGTTCTCGAAGCCAACAGTCCCTCAAGATCAAAATGGAAAGAGGGCCAGCATTCCTTTTGACGTTTTCTTTACAATGTTCTTTAACACTACAATGTCATAAAAATAAACCCTCACACAGTTTTATTACCTTCATTCCTTTTCCCAAGGAGTCAGCTTGACATCAACAATAAGAAGACCGTGGCAGACGCCATCCGTGATGAATATGCCTTCCTACAGAAAAAGTACCCCTCCCTCGCCAGCAGAAATGGAACCAAATACTTAGCCAGAACGTTGAACAGGTATGAAAATAGAAATGTATTCAGCAAACAAGTCTTCAACAGAAGACAACTTTTGAGGTGTGAAAACATTTTACCAACTTCTGATTTTGAAGTGTAATGTCCCTCTAAGCAACTAGCAAAGTTCCTTTCGTTGTGGACGGCTATCATGCTGTCTGTAGCCCTTTCCTTATTTCTAACTTCACGCTCTTCTCCTCCTCGTTGCCAGGTTGTTGATGCATCACATTAGAGACTGTCTCCCGGAGCTGAAGACTCGTATCAATGTGCTGGCGGCCCAGTACCAGTCCCTGCTGAGTAGCTACGGTGAACCTGTAGAGGACCAGAGCTCTACTCTGCTGCAGCTCATCACCAAGTTCGCCGCAGAGTACTGCCACACTATCGAGGGCACCGCTAAGTACATAGAGACAACAGAACTGTGAGCAACTTATATTTCCCCCCCCCCCCCCCCCCCCACCCCCAAAGGTGTGAATTCCTACTCTTTAGTATTTTGTTAATTTATTTGAAGAGAAAATTAGGAAGGATGGAATGAACCTCTTTCAAACATCCTAGCACCTCTACTAATTGCCAGAAGGTGGCACCAGTACAAATTGAGCATCACAATCAAACAATTTAACTAGGCAAGTCAGTTAAGAACAAATTGTTTTTTTAAATGACGTCCTTCCCCGGCCAAACCCAGACGACGCTTCGGCCAATTGTGCACCCTATGCGACTCCCAATCACGGCCGGATGTGATACAGCCTAGATTCGAACCAGGGACTGTAGTGACGCCTCTTGCACTGAGATGCAGTGCCATAGAGCGCTGTGCCACTCGGGAGCCCATACTCCTGTGTAGGAGGTAGATTAGCTAGCCTACTACTTTGATCTTTCAGTTACAAAGCGAGAGCTTGGGACTTCAACTAAAAGAGGATTCTGAGATAATTGGCTTTAAAGTTCCGAAACCTAATTTGGTTTTAATGATGTCAGCAAATGTGTGTGTGTGTGTGTGTGTATATATATATATATATATATATATATATATATATATATATATATATATATATATATATATATATATATATATATATATATATATATATATATATATATATATATATATATATATATATATATATATATATATATATATTTATTTATTTTTTTACATTTATTTTTATTTATTTATTTATTTTTATTTTTATTGATTTATTTATTTATTTTTATTTATTTATTTTTATTTATTTATTTATTTATTTTTATTTATTTTTATTTATTTTTATTTATTTTTATTTATTTATATTTATTTATTTATATTTATTTATTTATATTTATTTATTTATTATTTTTAGGGTACTATATAGTAAGAACAAGGCTGTAAACTCAATTTTGACAAATGCCGATAGAACCTTCTGACGTTGTTTTTCTCTTCCAGGTGTGGAGGAGCACGAATCTGTTATATTTTCCATGAGACCTTTGGTCGGACGCTGGAGTCCGTCGACCCACTGGGAGGTCTGACCACCATAGACGTGCTAACAGCTATTAGGAACGCTACAGTGAGTTGTAGGCTACTGGTTACATACAGCCTCACATTTGTTGGGATCCATGTTCATTTCAAGTGCAATGATGCAATGTTCAGTGTTTTGACGATCAGTTTGACACATCTGTTTAAGGGGTAAACTTGTTATTTTAGCTTGAGTTCAAAGCAGAAAAAGACACCTTTACCTTCTCTCAAGAAAATAAACAATTAAATATTATTCTGTGAGTTCAACTTCGAGTTGTGTGTTAGCCAGAGACTGCTAGGTAATGTCTCTCTCTCTCTGTAGGGCCCGCGGCCAGCCCTGTTTGTGCCTGAGGTGTCATTTGAGCTGCTGGTGAAGAGACAGGTGAAGAGACTGGAGGAGCCCAGCCTGCGCTGTGTGGAGCTGGTTCACGAAGAGATGCAGAGGATCATCCAACACTGCAGCAACTACAGCACACAGGTAGAGGGACACACACACACACACACACACGTAAGTTTGTTTTAGCAAGATGTTGGCCGACAGACACAGTCGCCTTGTTCCTAGATCCTAGCCAACTTTGCAGTATTTCATTTTTTTATTGTTATTTCTTACATTATTTGTTCAATGTTTCTTGTATTATTATATACAGCCGGAAATAACTTTCGGATATTAGATCGGTGGTCACTTACCAGAAATTCCACTTCCCTGACGTGGATCCTTGGTTTTGAACTTCCCGAGGCAGTTTTGATCATCCCGGGGGCTGTACCAATCCGCCCACGTCGGAGAAGAGATAGGAGTGGGGCCCTAGTCAGACTCAGGCGGCGTGCATTCCGTCCTCCGCTTCCCAGTATAGCACTCGCCAACTTTCAGTCCCTGGACTAAGCGTGTTAACCTCTCTGCGATATGTGGGACACCAGCGTCCCACCTGGCCAAAATCCAGGGAAAATGCAGAGCGCCAAATTCAAATAAATTACTATAAAAATCAAACTTTCATTAAATCACACATATAAGATAGCAAATTAAAGCTGCACTTGTTGTGAATCCAGCCAACATGTCAGATTTCAAAAAGGCTTTTCAGCGAAAGCAAACGATGCTATTATCTGAGGATAGCACCTTCGTAAACAAAGAGAGAAAAGCATATTTCAACCCTGCAGGCGTGACACACAACACAGAAATTAAAATATAATTCATGCCTTACCTTTGAAGATCTTCTTCTGTTGGCACTCCAATATGTCCCATAAACATCACAAATGGTCCTTTTGTTCGATTAATTCCGTCGATATATATCCAAAATGTCCATTCATGTAGGTCCCTTAGAAATCTGGATTCCAAATGAAAACCCATTGAAAAGGGAAGTGACCTCAAAAAAAACAAGAATCTGAATGGTTTGTCCTCGGGGTTTCACCTGCTACATAAGTTCTGTTATACACACAGACATGATTCAAAACGTTTTAGAAAATTCAAAGTGTTTTCTATCCAAATAATATGTATATCTTATCTTCTGGGGGGGTGTACCTTAAACTGGCCTGTGTGTAGGTAAACTCAGCAAAAAAAGAATGTCCTCACTGTCAACTTTGTTTATTTTCAGCAAACTTAACGTGTAAATATTTGTATGAACATAAGATTCATCAACTGAGACATAAACTGAACAAGTTCCACAGACATGTGACTAACAGAAATGGAATAATGTGTCCCTGAACAAAGGGGGGGTCAACATCAAAAGTAGCAGTCAGTATCTGGTGTGGCCACCAGCTGCATTATGTACTGTAGTGCATCTCCTCCTCATAGACTGCACCAGATTTGCCAGCTGTGAGATGTTACCCCATTCTTCCACCAAAGCACCTGCAAGTTCCCGGACATTTCTGGGGGGAATGGCTAGGGAATGGCCCTAGCCCTCACCCTCCGACGATAAACGCAAATCTGACCATCACCCCTGATGAGACAAAACCGCGAATCGTCAGTGAAGAGCACTTTTGCTGGTCCTGTCTGGTCCAGCGACATTGTTGCCGGTGATTTCTGGTGAGGACCTGCCTTACAACAAGCCTACAAGCCCTCAGTCCAGCCTCTCTCAGCTTATTGCGGACAGTGTGAGCACTGATGGAGGGATTGTGCGTTCCTGGTGTTACTCGGGCAGTTGTTGCCATCCTGTACTTGTCCCGCAGGTGTGATGTTTGGATGTTCCGATCCTGTGCATGTGTTGTTACACGTGGTCTGCCACTGTGAGGACGATCAGCTGTCCGTCCTGTCTCCCAGCAGCGCTGTCTTAGGTGTCTCACACTACGGACATTGCAATTTATTGCCCTGGCCACATTTGCAGTCCTCATGCCTCCTTGCAGCATGATGTACGGCAAGTTCACGCAGATGAGCAGTTGACCCTGGGCATCTTTCTTTTGGTGTTTTTCAGTCAGTAGAAAGGCCTCTTTAGTGTCCTAAGTTTTCATAATTGTGACCTTAATTGCCTACCGTCTGTAAGCTGTTAGTGTCTTAACGACCGTTCCACAGGTGCATGTTCATTAATTGTTTATGGTTTATTGAACAAGCATGGGAAACAGTGTTTAAACCCTTTACAATGTGAAGTTAATTGGATTTTTACCAATTATCTTTGAAAGACAGGGTCCTGAAAAGGGGTGTTTCTTTTTTTAAATGTATGTATGTGTAACTTCTGAGTGGTTCTAGTGTGGACACCTAATTCCAGGGTTTTTATGTATTTGTACTGTTTTCTATGTTGTAGAATAATAGTGAAGACATCAAAACTATGAAATAACATGAAATAACACAAAATCATGAAGTAAACAAATCAAAATATATTTGAGAATTTAAAGTAGCCAACCTTTGCCTTGATGACAGCTTTGCACACTTGGCATTCTCTCAACCAGCTTCATGAGGTAGTCACCTGGAATGCATTTCAATGAACAGGTGTGCCTTGTTAATTTGTTGAATTTGTGTTTATTCTCTCTAGGAGCTGTTGAGATTTCCTAAGCTCCATGATGCCATAGTAGAAGTGGTCACATCCCTCCTCAGGAAAAGGTTACCAGTCACCAATGAGATGGTGAGTGTTTTTGCTTACACTTTAGAATCATTTGCATGAATAAGACATTATAAATGTTTGTAAATGCTCTCTGATTCACTACAATAACCCATAAACCCCATAGATTTAAGTCTACCAAATCACATTTCCTGTCTTTCTTTTCAGGTTCATAACCTGGTGGCCATCGAGTTGGCCTATATTAACACCAAACACCCTGACTTTGCTGATGCCTGTGGCCTCATGAACAACAACATAGAGGTATGAAACATTGTTCAGAGTTGGAAATTGCTTCTTTAAATTGTATTCTACAGTATATGAAGTGTTTTACCTAATGATATCATGTGGTTGTGTGTCATAGGAACAGAGACGTAACAGAATGAGAGAGCTACCCTCATCTGTTCCTCGGGATAAGGTAACAGACCGTCATGTGGTTAAGATTGATTGCTACAAAAAGTACAGTTTTCTCACTGTTTCTTTACGGCTCCCAGTCTACCCTTTAGAGCAGCGCTAGAAGCCATATGTCTTTACGGCTCCCAGTCTACCCTTTAGAGCAGCGCTAGAAGCCATATGTCTTTATGGCTCCCAGTCTACCCTTTAGAGCAGCGCTAGAAGCCATATGTCTTTATGGCTCCCAGTCTACCCTTTAGAGCAGCGCTAGAAGCCATATGTCTTTATGGCTCCCAGTCTACCCTTTAGAGCAGCGCTAGAAGCCATATGTCTTTATGGCTCCCAGTCTACCCTTTAGAGCAGCGCTAAAAGCCATATGTCTTTATGGCTCCCAGTCTACCCTTTAGAGCAGCGCTAGAAGCCATATGTCTTTATGGCTCCCAGTCTACCCTTTAGAGCAGCGCTAGAAGCCATATGTCTTTATGGCTCCCAGTCTACCCTTTGGAGCAGCGCTAGAAGCCATATGTCTTTATGGCTCCCAGTCTAACCTTTGGAGCAGCGCTAGAAGCCATATGTCTTTATGGCTCCCAGTCTAACCTTTGGAGCAGCGCTAGAAGCCATATGTCTGTTCCTGTCTCTTGTCTGTCCGCTACTTTTTATTCTCTCTAGTCTTCTGTCCACTCCTTCGTCTTTCACACTCTGCTCTCTGTCTCTCTCGCTTGCACTCTCTCTAGTCCTTTAAGGGCCCAGGTGTTCAGTCTCTCTCCCCCACTGATCTTCCTCCCCCAGAAGGAGAAAGACCCCAGGTGTGTCCCTGTGTCACTCAATGCCTGCCTGCATCCTACCTCAACCAGGGTTGGGCTTCATTTCAATTCAGTTAATTAAGGAAGTTTAAGTCAAATTCGCAGTCGACAATTCAGAACTAATTCAAATGGAATTGCCCTTGACCCCAAGCCACTCTCATTCTCCCTTGACCCCAAGCCTATAGGCTGAAGGCCCTAATTGTGTATGGTGCAATTCTGTGTTCCCCTTCTCTATTCCCCTTCCACCCCTCTGAGGGTGAACTACATTTCCCATCTGACACCTCCTCCCGGCATGAGTGCTTCTGTACAGAGGAAGGGTCCCTGGAGGGAAGTCTTCGTACAATATGTGACTCTGCCACTGTCAGAACGCTATTTGTTCCAGAAAGTCAGTATATGTACAGACATGACTGTGTAGATGTTCCATCATTCCTGATGTAATAGCCTGGCGAGAGGCATGCTTTTTGGGAATGCATGGTCACACGTGTATGATTGTGGCTCTAATTGAAAAGTTCTCTCTTTATAAAAGAGATTTTAATCTCAAGGAGACTGACCTCTAACCGTTCTGTCTGTCTATTTCCTGGTCCCTAGACTGCAGGCGGTGGTTCCCAGGGAGACCAGGAGGTGGGGACAGGGAACTGGAGGGGCATGTTGAAGAAGGGAGAGGAGGGGGTCGGCGGGGACAAGTCCATGCTCCAGACCTCTAACCCTGGCAGCCCTCAGAGGGGCCACGCCGTCAACCTGCTGGATGTGGTGGGTAGTAATGTTTTGTCTGCTTTGCCACATAATAATAAAAAAACATCTAACGAGGAGTAAAACGTATTCGAAAAGAATGATCTCTAGGCTTTGAGAGAAGATGTTAATGCTAAGCAACCACATTACTTTTTAAGTTGTCAGTGATTGGTCTGTTTTTGTCCTTGTATTTCCCCCCCCCACCCCTCACCCCCCAGCCTGTTCCCGTTTCCAGGAAGCTGTCGGCCAGAGAGCAGAGGGACTGTGAGGTCATCGAGAGGCTTATCAAGTCCTATTTCCTCATCGTCAGGAAAAACATCCAGGACAGGTATGGTGCCCGCTGTGCTTCTACTTCCTGTTGTTAGACTCCCTCTCCTGTGAATTCTAGAAATAATATGCTGAAATGGTTTTCCTGTTTTATTTGTCGTTCTACTTCACTCAATCTGAATCTGTCCTCTTCCTTTTCACCTGCTTCGAATAAATGTATAAAGTCATCATTTCTGCCCCTCACACTCCTTGTCTAATCCACCCTTTCTATACACTGAGTGTCAAAACATTAGGAACACCTTCCTAATATTGACTTGCACCCCTTTTGATCTCAGAACAGCCTTAATTCGTTGGGTCATGAACTCTACAAGGTGTTGAAAGCGTTCCCACAGGGATGCTGGCCCATGTTGACTCCAATGCTTCCAACAGATGTGTCAAGTTGGCAGGATGTCCTTTGGGTGGTGGACCTTTCTTGATACACACAGGAAACTGTGTGAAAAACCTCACCAGCATTGCAGTTCTTGACACACTCAGACCGGTGCACCTGGCACCTACTACCATACGGCTTTCAATGGCACTTAAATATTTTGTCTCGTCCATTCACCCTCTGAATGGCACGCATATACAATCCATGTCTCGAGACTTAAAAAACAATTTTAACCTGCCCCCCCCCCCATCGACACTGATGTATTTAACAGGTGACATCGATAAGGGATCATAGCTTTCACCGCGTCAGTCTATCATAGAAAGAGCAGGTGTTCCTAATGTTTAGTGCACTCAGTGTACTTCTCTCTCCCTCTGCACTTCCTCCTGCAGCGTGCCCAAGGCGGTGATGCACTTCCTGGTGAACCATGTAAAGGACAGTCTGCAGAGTGAGCTGGTGGGGCAGCTGTATAAGGCTGGTCTGCTGGATGACCTGCTCACTGAGTCAGAAGACATGGCCCAGAGACGCAACGAAGCTGCAGACATGCTCAAGGTACAGTTGTGTGTGTGTGGAACGTGCTCACTGAGTCTGAAGACATGCTCAATGTACGTGTGTGTGTGTGTGTGTGTGTGTGTGTGTGGAACGTGCTCACTGAGTCTGAAGACATGCTCAATGTACAGGTGTGTGTGTGTATAGAACCTGCTCACTGAGTCTGAAGACATGCTCAGTGTGTGTGTGGTATGTGTGTATAGAACCTGCTCACTGAGTCTGAAGACATGCTCAATGTACAGGTGTGTGTGTGTGTGTGTGTGTATAGAACCTGCTCACTGAGTCTGAAGACATGCCCTGTGTGTGTGTGTGTGTGGTATGTGTGTGTAGAACCTGCTCACTGAGTCTGAAGACATGCTCAAAGTACAGGCCTGGGATTAGTTGCAGAACTATGGGAGTTTGAAATATGACAGATGTGTTTTTGGGGCAGTAACTCCCAGCACCACAAATGAGAAGCTTAGCAGTGTGTTTTAACCCTTTTCAAACGTGATCTAACTGCTGCTTGAATGTAGCAGCTGTTGTGACTAACTGTGACGTCTCCGGGGGTGTTTAGTTTCTGTATGAATTTGCTCACCTAAACAGTCTTTTCCACTCTGTGTCCGCAGGCCTTGCAGAAAGCCAGTCAGGTGATCGCTGAGATCAGAGAAACACACATGTGGTGAGGGCCTCTACCTCCGTCCTCTCCCCCCCCCCCCCCCACATGGACCATAAGCACTGAACCCTGTTCTGGACTGCAGAGACGGCCAACTTGGAAATACACTGGTGTCAATTTGTGTTTATTGAGTATCATCAATTCTCCATCCTCTTGAAGTTGTCACTTCCACACTCCCCTGTCATGGTTTTAAAAGCAATGGATGGGTGTAAAGCCTTGGCTGAAGGGAGTTTCATCCAAACCCATGACCGGGAGTGTAATACCACACACTTCTGGTAATGAGTGGAGAATGGGGATGCACATTTGAAAATAGTTGTAGATTGTATTATATGGACTTGACCTATTAACAGTATCAGTCTTCACCTGCACCACATCGCACACCAAAATGACCTTTCATATGTACGTATAGTATTATATTGATGAACGTGTGAGGTCTACCTACTGAATAATGTGGAGTTACATTAAAGATGTTTCCTCTAGTTTCTGGCTTGCTGGTATGTATGTACGTATGCTGAGACTTGTAAATATTGTCTGTCTTCATCATGTTTGCTGATCTATTGTCTCACGTGTCTATGCTACTGCTGAAAATGTCCTTTACATGGTAACAATCTCTCATTTGTGTCGCTGATATTTACAAAGAGCCGAGAAATGCCACTCTGACGTAGAGTAAGCGTTATTTGTTGGTTGAAAAAGCACCATGATGCAACCGTACACTTCCATGTTCTCTGGGATTTCAACGTCTCTTCACCATCTTGTGTGTTATTTTGACTCAACCGTACGTCTGTCGCTAAATGTGTTTTAAGATATCTAGTGTATATTGATGAGGTAATTTGTCCTACTATATTGATTATGGATAATGATCATTTGTTGTCATACCCACAATACCATGTGGTAAACTATTGGTAGCAAAGGCAGGGCTGAATTGTGTGGCAACGTCTAACTTGAAGTGGCAGGTTTATTCTGTATATTCTCAAAAAGTGGTACCAGGGTTGAATGAGCCATTTTATTGACTTGTGATCCAGTCTGCTGTTATACCAGACGGAACAATGAACATCACGTATACAGACACATTATCATCATGGGCCGATCTCCAGTCATGGCTGTCTGCCCTCGACCATGGCGGCTGCTCCTTTTACCTCACACGGCCCATCTTCTTGCCTCGACCTTTGGCGCTGAGGGGTCAGGACAAGGTTAAGAAATCTCAATCACTTGGCAGCCAGGTCGTAAGCCCAGTAGTGAACGTCCCTGTTGCAGCACTTCACTGCACTCTGAGTCTAACGCTACACCCAGAAGTGTGCACTTGTTCTCACTCCCCCTCATGCAAGGGGGAGTCAGAGACTCTGGTGGAAAAAGTGGTCCACTTCTGGGTCAAGGGTGAATATGTTTAATGGTTTGTCAGTCCATCAGTTACACGGGATTTGACTTCTTTTGGCTTGATGTTTATCATTAAATAGTTTGATTGTGCCGTAATTTCAGACCAGACCATGTTGGCAATTTACATCGTCACCACTTACAATGTCTTCAATCTATCGTGCAGTGATCATGCTATACGCAATGCACACACACACAGATGGACATAGGCTGTGTAAGTGATGGTCATGGCTGTTTCTTTGGTTTCAATCTATGTGTGTTCCACTGGTCATTAAATGACCATCCCTGCTTGAGAGTTTGAAAGGAATGATGGGAAATGGAGTTGTTGATGGAATGGCAACCAGTGACTCAGCCCAATTAAAATGAAAACCACAATGCTGGGTCTTGTTCATTAGGCACAACATGGAAGAAACTGTTCTAAACTGTACTCTGTACTCGTCCAATAAGAGATGCTTGTCTGTTTATTAGTCTACGTGTTTTCATTTTCTTTTAATTTTGTACCCTAATAAACACGACTCAGAATTTCTTTGTCCTTCAAAGTCCAAAATCCTGAACCTTTTGTGTTACTTACCTCTGGTGGTCCTGGACCCGGGTGAGAAGCTGATTAATCTGTAAGGACACAAGACATGCTGTAAGCTTTGACAACACCTTTTAGTTACTGTGGTGGAAACCTGTACAGGTGGAGTCCATCGGAGAGAAACCCAGGAACGTGATGATACTATAGACCACATAATTCACTTTTAGTTTAACTTGTTGTTCACCTTTCATGTACCCACCAGGATTGGGGTTAATTCAGGAAGTCATTTGAAATTCCAAGTGTCTTCAATGATTTTCAATTAGGAAAATATGCATTTGGAATTTCGTTTACTTTCTGAATTGAAATGGAATTGACCCCAACCCTGGGACCTCTCATTGCCATCCGAAAGCAGACAAGACTATATCACAGTATTCCTCAGATCCCAGGGAGGTTGAGACGATAAATGAACCCAGAAACCTGCCGATGACCCTGTATACAGAATTCACCTGTAGGTCACCTCTGATGTAGGCACTGCCTGGGCCCTCCCACATTGCCAACCGAAAGAAGAAGAGACTGCATCTCAAGGTGAGAGAATACACTGAGACGGGACTACACGACCTGAGACGATAGTCAATACTAAAGATAAGACCACCCAGATCCCATCCAATTTATGAAAATCTTGCTGCTGTTGAGAAATACTGGAAAATATTTCATTTAATTTCAAATATTTCATTGAGGGTGACTGTTGTGTACTTGTTTCTGTGTTAGGTCAAGGTGACTCCATCATACTTCTGTTTATTGAGTTTGTTGTGTGTTGTCTAGGTAACTTACATCATACTTCTGTTTCATACTTCTGTTTCTTGAGTTTGTCATGTTTGTTGTCTAGGTAACTTACATCATACTTCTGTTTCTTGAGTTTCTCACTGAGGTCAAACTTCTCTGCCTCCAACTCCATCATTCGCTGCCACATCTCACTGGCCTTCTCCCTGTTGGTGCAACAGTGGATCAGAACACTTTCTTGCCCCAAAGAACCCTTGTCTCACTGAAGAATGTTCATCATTCGAACCGTTCACATAGTCATGTGTTCAGTCATAAACTAAAAAACATCAGACATAAACCATCATAAATAATTATGATAACACGGTCAGCTTTTCTGAGGACTGGCAAATTCTGAATATTAACGATGACGTCATACTTAAGTTTGTCCTCATTCAGATGGTCGATGCTGAGAGGTTTCCTTCGGTCAGCAAGAATCTTCTTCTTCTTCTCTCTCTCTGTCTGCTTCTTGGCTCCTTTGCGGTTTTCACTCTGAGAATTGAAACACCAAATACCAAATACCATTGTTCTCAAAGATATTTTGTTCATTGCCTCACATTACTTGATGTTTCTGTTACACTATTATCAATATCTATATGATAAAGAATACGGGTGTTGTTTAAAAAATATATGTTTTTGAAGATACAATTATCCACTGACCTTCTGCTGGATTCCTCCATACTGGTGGGTCATGTTGGTGAGAGCCTTCTTCTTCTTGATGTCATCATCCTGCTTCCTACGCTGATCCTCTGCCTCCTTCCTGTCCTTCTCCTCCTGCATACGGAGCATTAGGGAAGAAAGACACGGAGCATTAGGGAAGAAAGACACACACGGAGCATTAGGGAAGAAAGACACACACGGAGCATTAGGGAAGAAAGACACGGAGCATTAGGGAAGAAAGACATGGAGCATTAGGGAAGAAAGACACACACGGAGCATTAGGGAAGAAAGACACACACGAAGCATTAGGGAAAAAAGACACACACGGAGCATTAGGGAAAAAAGACACACACGGAGCATTAGGGAAGAAAGACACACACGGAGCATTAGGGAAGAAAGACACACACGGAGCATTAGGGAAGAAAGACACACAGAGCATTAGGGAAGAAAGACACACGGAGCATTAGGGAAAAAAGACACACACGGAGCATTAGGGAAGAAAGACACGGAGCATTAGGGAAGAAAGACACGGAGCATTAGGGAAGAAAGACACGGAGCATTAGGGAAGAAAGACACGGAGCATTAGGGAAGAAAGACACGGAGCATTAGGGAAGAAAGACACGGAGCATTAGGGAAGAAAGACACGGAGCATTAGGGAAGATAGACATGGAGCATTAGGGAATAAATATCTATCAAGATCTATCATAGAAATTACATCCACAATCTGTTTCCCCGTTAGCCATTAGAAGTCATATTGTATTAGTCATATGTGATCCTGTGTGGGTCAGTTGATAAGAGTATGCAACACACAGGTTGTGGGTTCAGTTCCAGCATAGAACAGACATTAGCTAGGTGTCATGGGGAGAAGACTCACTGCAACCCTGGCCTGCCTCTCCTTCTCCCTCTCTGCACGAACCCTCTGCTGCTCTGCCCTCTCTGCGCGACGTTTCTCCTGCACACACGCGCACACTCAGTGACCAAGTTATTAGGTGTCACATTGCAATGTTTCTAGGAACAGTAAAAGAACATTCACTCCAGATTCTAAAATGGCCGACTCACAATCCTGTTGACGAGACTGATGAGCTCCTCTTCTTCCTTCTTCCTCTGGATAAAGTGAGACTCGATCAAAGACTGGAGCTCAGACAGGTCCTTGTCCTGACGCTTCCTGTGGATGTCCTGACCACCACACAGAAGAATCAGATGAAGTAATAAGAATAGTTTGTTTTGGTAAGACAACATACATGTAATACACCCTGAAAAGAGTCATTTCCTTAGTTAGACGTCATCTTTGGACTTTCTGTACCTCTCATTTGCTTCATCTTAACAGGATACAGTTGGAGGCAAGTCTGTCACAAATGGTTAGTTAGTTTTCTTATCATGATGTGTTTGTCAGCGGAGGCTGCTGAGGGGAGGACGGCTCATAATAATGGAGGGAACGGAGCGAATGGAATGGCATCAAACACGCATTTGATGTATTTGATACCATTCCACTCCAGCCATTACCACGAGCCTGTCCTCCCCATTTAAGGTGCCACCAACCACCTGTGGTGTGTTTATGTGATTCAACTTACATCAAAATCCACTTTCTCGCCATCAGGCATCTTTGGTGCAGTGATATTTGGCACAAACCTATGGAAATGAAAATTGCGTATCTAATGTGTGTATATATATAATCTCAATTTGAGAATTCCAGTAAATGTCGTGATCTTTCAAGATCACTTATGATTTAACATATCATCTGTCAGGGGAAAATAAAAATAGGGCCACCCAGAAACACTTGGAGGAGTGTCCTCCAGGCAGAAATGACCAAGAATGGCCTCAACTGGTGTGACCTGGAAAAACTTGCCCTGTACCGAGTGAGATGGAGGATATTCGTCAACGGCCTATGATCCTTATAAGAGCCAAGGTCAGCAGGAATCCGTAGCGGTGACACGGCCACTTCTGTTTTGCGATATTACAACAACAAAGAAGCTGCCTATGTCGGCTCAATCGGAAAACGACCTTGATATTTCTATTGTGGAATCTGTAACGTTTCAGCTTCATAGACTGTGATTCAGGCCTCTTTTCAGTCTATCTAAAAACTTACTTTGGTTTGGGCTTGGCTCCATCTGTAATAAAGGACAGTGACTCTCTTAGTTTGATCATATCATACATAGAAGGATGTCATGTTAATCAAGATAGAATAGTCCTTTAAAGCTGTACGGGATGGGGTCATAAAAGTATTATTGTGTAATAAAATATACAGTGCATTGGCATATACACAAGCAGTAAATCTTTCAAATAGAAAAAAATGACAAAACATTTTTCATATCGCCACTATGAGTAAAATCTCCATTTATCGACAGACTTTCAGACAGAGCAATCTTACCTTCTTCTTCCCTTCACGAAAGAAGTGGCATGAAAACAAAATAAATATTTAATTATTTTGATATAGTGGAAGGTTTTGAAACAGGAAATATATGTAGTAATAATAATACATATGATACTCACTGCACTTCCTCCACTTCTTCTGTGTCTGACATTTTGTCTTATTTGAACCCTAAAATACAGGAGAAAACCTTTACTTGAGTACATGATATGGCTATGAGAGTAAGCCATACGGGATAAAAACACATTGTCGACTAGGCTACTATCATCACCTCCCAGCATGAAATATTTCTTGCACAGCACTAAATCTCTATCACACAGTACTAAATCTCTCACACAGTACTAAATGTCTCTCACACAGTACTAAATGTCTCTCACACAGTACTAAATGTCTCTCACACAGTACTAAATCTCTCTCACACAGTACTAAATCTCTATCACACAGTACTAAATGTCTCTCACACAGTACTAAATGTCTCTCACACAGTACTAAATCTCTCTCACACAGTACTAAATCTCTCTCACACAGCACTAAATCTCTCTCACACAGCACTAAATCTCTCTCACACAGCACTAAATCTTTATCACACACACAGTACTAAATCTTTATCACACACACAGTACTAAATCTTTCTCACAGAGTACTAAATCTTTATCACACAGTACCAAATCTTTATCACACAGCACTAAATCTCTCACACAGCACTAAATCTCTCACACACAGCACTAAATCTCTCACACACAGCACTAAATCTTTCTCACACAGTACTAAATCTTTCTCACACAGTGCTAAATCTTTCTCACACAGTACTAAATCTTTCTCACACAGTACTAAATCTTTCTTACACAGTACTAAATCTCTCTCACACAGTGCTAAATCTTTCTCACACAGTACTAAATCTTTCTCACACAGTACTAAATCTTTCTTACACAGTACTAAATCTCTCTCACACAGTACTACATCTTTATCACACAGCACTCAGTCAATCTCCCTCTCACAGCACTCTTGACATCAGCACTCTTCTCTTGACATCTGAGGTATTGGCTCTGGCTTGTTGATTGGCTCAGAGGACATTGTCGGTCTGATCAGTGACTTAGCCCGTCTTAGAAGAACACCCTCTATATATGCCTGAACTGTTTATTGATTAATGAGGGCTTGATCCAAACAAAATGTCACTCATCCATACTCCCTACTATAGATACAAAGGGTCTACAGCAGGTCATGATCTCTTTTGATCAGTGGAAAAGGAGACAACTGAGTCTAAACTGGGAATGGTGGCCAAGGCCACTGTCTGCTTTGGGCACGAACAGGACTGTCAGTCATGTGCTTTAGGACAGGTGGGCAGTGCCAAACCCTTCACCACTCATGAAATTGATCCTCATGTCTGGTAATGTCTAACGGCTTGCCAGAACCCTGTCAGTGGCTTTAGAAATGTCTGTAATTCTTCAAATTGTGTTAAATTATAAGCAATAAGCCTAACCCTCTTGGCATATTCTCGCTCAATGTGTTGTGATTAGCCAATGATGCTATCTGAATGTGTTCCAGTTTTCTGTTGCTTTTGGTTGGATGTTTTTAGATGTTTGTTGTCCAAGGTAGTGAGTTAATTGGTATTTGTTGGGTCTTATTACATTCTATTTGTTGGATTCTGTTGTATATTAAAAGTCTAAATATTGGTCATAATAAAAATGTAGGTATTTAAAAAAAAATAATACATACAAGAGGGCTTTATAACACATATCATAACACAACACATACACAACACATTCATAACACATATCACATTCATAACACATTCATAACTCATACATAACACATTCATAACTCATACATAACACATTCATAACTCATACATAACACATACATAACACATTCATAACACATTCATAACTCATACATAACACATTCATAACTCATACATAACACATTCATAACTCATACATAACACATTCATAACTCATACATAACTCATACATAACTCATACAAAACACATTCATAACTCATACATAACACATTCATAACTCATTCATAACTCATACATAACACATTCATAACTCATACATAACACATTAACTCATACATAACACATACATAACACATTCATAACACATTCATAACTCATACATAACACATTCATAACTCATACATAACACATTCATAACTCATACATAACTCATACATAACTCATACATAACACATTCATAACTCATACATAACTCATACAAAACAAATACATAAGCAGTAGAATTGTTGAACGTGTTATGAAGTTCTTATGTACGTACACTTCAAATAAAGAATTAACAGAATGGGTGAAGCCCCCCCCCCCCCTTCCCCTTCCCCTAGGCTCAATTGTAGAGAGAGTAAATTGTCTGCAACTTTTATGACCATTCAGAGGATATTGTTATTATCATTTTACTATTCCCTTTAACATTGCTTCATTGTCTTTCTAAACGGTATTCACAATTCAGTTCATTAAGTCAATAGTTAATAACCATCCCATTTAGCCTATAATATATTGCAGCAGAAAACCAATCATCTTCAAGCAAAGAACCATCAAAAGTGAATTTGATTTCAAGACAATGTAACGGTATGTCTGTGATGAATACCAAAGCAGTTATGTATAGAGAGGTATGTTAGTATGAAGTAATATCCCTTACCTGAGCCCAAGGCAGAGATAGAGGGAGAAGAGGGATATGAATACAGAGGCTGCACTTCTTTGGGGTTCAGAATCCAAACAGGTTTAGGTTTGGCCATCAAGTCTACATAGCGTGTTCCCTTCCTGCTCATGTGACTACACTGCCCTATGGTTGTCCAGCTATTGTTAGCACCTTAGACAATTGAACCCCAACATATCAGAAGGCATTAGTCATACACACACGCAAGCACTTTACACACAAGGTTTTGTTGAAGTTCTTACCCTTACACTCCCCTCCATGAAAATCGGCACAGGTCTGTCAACTTTTCATCCATCCAAATATATATATTTTTTTAAATCTCGTGAAAGATAAAACATCAAAACAAATCACAAGACATTCTCAACATTATTATATGTTTTTGTTGCTGTAGCAGGGACAATGAACAAGCTTCAAACAATACGGTCCTTTAAATTATAGGAGTTACTTACAGTACTCTCCATTTTCTCCAGGACCATTCAGAGACAGATACTACCTCATATTCAGAATGCCACAGTGAAACATCAGTGAGTATAGCACTGTATGTTAAAACCTGCTGAAACTCTAGGGGCAGTATTTCATTGAAAAACGTTCCCATTTAAACAAGATGTTTTGTCACGAAAAGATGCTCGACTATGCATATTATTGACAGCTTTGGAAAGAAAACACTCTGACGTTTCCAAAACTGCAAAGATATTATCTGTGAGTGCCACAGAACTGATGCTACAGGCGAAACCAAGATGAAACTTCAAACAGGAAGTGAGCAAAATTTGAGCCGCTGTTTTCCATTGTCTCCTTATATGGCTGTGAATGCATAAGGAATGAGCCTACACTTTCTGTCGTTTCCCCAAGGTGTTTGCAGCATTGTGACGTATTTGTAGGCATATCATTGGAAGATTGACCATAAGAGACCACATTTACCAGGTGTCCGCCTGGTGTCTTGCGTCGAAATTGGTGCGTAATCTCCAGGTGCAAGTATTCTTCCATGTGATTCAGAGGAGAAAGCAGACTTCCACGAACAATATATCATCGAAGAGATATGTGAAAAACACCTTGAGGATTGATTCTAAACAACGTTTGCCATGTTTCAGTCGATATTATGGAGTTATTTTGGAAAAAAGTTTGGCGTTTTGATGACTGAATTTTCGGGGTTTTTTGGTAGCCAAACGCAATGAACAAAACGGAGCGATTTCTCCTACACGAAGAATATTTTTGGAAAAACTGAACATTTGCTATCTAACTGAGAGTCTCCTCATTGAAAACATCTGAAGTTCTTCAAAGGTAAATTATTTTATTTGAATGCGTTTCGTGTTTTTGTGAAAATGCTGCCCGCTGAATGCTACGCTAAATGCTACGCTAGCTATCAATACTCTTACACAAATGCTTGTTTTGCTATGGTTGAAAAGCATATTTTGAAAATCTGAGATGAGTGTTGTTAACAAAAGGCTAAGCTTGAGAGCTAGCATATTAATTTCATTTCATTTGCGATTTTCATGAATAGTTAACGTTGCGTTATGGTAATGGGCTTGAGGCTGTATTTACGATCCCGGATCCGGGATGGCTAGTATCAAGAGGTAATTAGAAGCCTAGAACAGGATTCTTTTGTGGAATAAATCAGTAAAGTATGCTGTATTTTAGACAGATGGGTCTTTTACTTTTTCTCTCAACTTGCAAAATGCTGCAAATATCATCTAATGTTAATTTTCAATGATGTTTCAAAATGATGCAAATATAATTTGAAAACATTAACCTTTAAAATACAATGAATTATTAGCAATTATTACAACAACATCATAAATAGGACATTCTCAAAAAAGGCATACATTTTTTGCTTTAGTCACACTTTTCCCGTAACGTCCTTAATTCCACTAGCCTTGTTATACACTAAGCCCTTTACATCCTCATGGATAAAAACAGAAGTCAAGCCCATCTTGAGAGGACGTGAAAATGGTGCCAAAAGAGATGGCTGCTGTTTTACAATCCCGTAACCAATTGTGCTACTGTGTATATTCTTTTGCATTATTTGTAACTTATTTGGTACATAATATTTCTGCCACCGTGTCTTATGACCGAAAAGAGCTTCTAGATATCAGGACAGCGATTACTCACCCTGTACTGGAGGAATACTTTTTCGAGCGTCTGAAGGATTTACTTCAGATGCCCGACAAGGCCCTCATCCCCGTCATTCGCAGGAGAAAGAGACAGAGGTATCGAGGACGAAGGACCGAGGGCCTTGTTAGGATCCGACGCCGAGAGGGTAATCTTTGGTAAGACAAGTGGTGGCGGTCTATGTATATTTGTAAACAAAAGCTGGTGCACGAAATCTAAGGAAGTCTCAAGGTTTTGCTCGCCTGAGGTAGAGTATCTCATGATAAGCTGTAGACCACACTATTTACCAAGAGAGTTTTCATCTGTATTTTTCGTAGCTGTCTATATACCACCACAAACCGATGCTGACACTAAGACCGCACTCAATGAGATGTATATGGCCATAAGCAAACAGGAAAACGCTCAACCAGAGGCGGCGCTCCTAGTGGCCGTGGACTAATGCAGGGAAACTCAAATCTGTTTTACCTCATTTCTATCAGCGTGTTCAATGTGCACGTGGGAAAAAATGTGCAATGTGAGAAAAAAACTCCAGACCACCTTTACTCCACACACAGAGATGCATACAAAGATCTCCCTCACTCTCCGTTTGGCAAATCTGATCATCATTTTATCCTCCTGTTTCCAGCTCACAAGCAAAAACTAAGGCAGGAAGCAGCAGTGACTCGGTCTAGCACGGACTGGAATATGTTCCGGGATTCTACTGACGGCATTGAGTAGTACACCACATCAGTCACTGGTTTCATCAATAAGTGCATCTGACGTTGTCCCCACCGTGACCGTACGCACAAACCCCAACCAGAAGCCATGGATTGCAGGCAACATCTGCACTGAGCTAAAGGGTAGAGCTGCCGCTTTCAAGGAGCAGGACTCTAACCTGGAAGCTTATAAGAAATCCCGCTATGCCCTCCAACGAACCATCAAACAGTCAAAGGATCCAGATTGAATCGTACTACACTGGCTCCGATGCTCGTCGGATGTGGCAGGGACTTGCAAACTATTACAGACTACAAAGGGAAGCACAGCCGCGAGCAGCCCAGTGACACGAGCCTACAAGACAAATTAAATTACTTCTATGCAAGTAATACTGAAACATGCATGAGAGCATCAGATGTTCCGGACGACTGTGTGATCACGCTCTCCGCAGCCGATGTAACACCTTTAAACAGTTCAACATTCACAAGGCTGCAGGGCCAGACGGATCACCAGGACGTGTACTCCTGGTAAACCAACTGGCAAGTGTCTTCACTGACATTTTCAACCTATCCCTGACTGAGTCTGTAATGCCAACATGTTTCAAGCAGACCACCATAGTCCCTGTGCCCAAGAACACTAAGTAACCTGCTTAAATGACTTCCGACCCATAGCACTCATGTCTGTAGCCATGAAGTGCTTTGAAAGGCTGTTCATGGCTCACATCAACACTCTGATGTGAGCCACTCTGACCTCCTCCCTATAGGCTGTCTCGTCATTGTGATTTACTCTCTGATTTAACTTGCTGCAGTCCTACGCATAATTTCTGCAAGTATTGGCAACCAGTTCTTATTGTGATAGTAAGTTGTAGTTCATGGTTTATGTCACCTGCAGAGCAGAGCTATTCGAAATAAACCCAGGAAATAAATAAATGTCCTCTCACTGTCAACTGCGTTTATTTTCAGTAAACTTAACATGTGTAAATATTTGTATGAAAATAAGATTCATCAACTGAGACACAAACTGAACAAGTTCCACAGACATGGAATAATGTGTCCCTGAACAAAGCTGGCCGCAAGCTGTATTAAGTACTGCAGTGCATCTCCTCCTCATGGACTGAACCAGATCTGGACTGGACCAGATTTGCCCGTTTTTGCTGTGAGATGGTACCCCACTTCCACCAAGGAACCTGCCAGTTCCAGGACATTTCTGGGAGGAATGGCCCTAGCCCTCACCCTCCGATCCAACAGGTCCCAGACGTGCTCAATGGGATTGAGATCAGGGCTCTTCACTGGTCATGGCAGAACACTGACATCCCTGTCTTGCAGGAAATCTTGCACAGAACGAGCAGTATGGCTGGTGGCATTGTCATGCTGGAGGGTCATGTCAGGATGAGCCTGCAGGAAGGATACCACATGAGGGAGGAGGATGTCTTCCCTGTAACGCACAGAGTTAAGTTTGCCTGCAATGACAACAAGCTCAGTCTGATGATGCTGTGACACACCACCCCAGACCATGACGGACCCTCCACCTCCAAATCGATCCCTCTCTAGAGTACAGGCCTCGATGTAACGCTCATTCCTTCGACGAAAAACATGAATCAGACCATCACCCCTGGTGAGACAAAACCGCTACTCATCAGTGAAGAGCACTTTTTTCCAGTCCTGTCTGGTCCAGCGACGGTGGGTATGTGCCCATAGGCGACGTTGTTGCCGTTGATGTCTGGTGAGGACCTGCCTTACAACAGGCCTACAAGCCCTCAAGTCCAGCCTCTCTCAGCCTATTGCGGACAGTCTGAGCCCCTGATGGAGAGATTGTGCATTCCTGGTGTAACTCGGGAAGTTGTTGTTGCCATCCTGTACCTGTCCCGCAGGTGTGATGTTTTGGATCCTGTGCAGGTGTTGTTACACGTGGTCTGCCACTGCGAGGACGATTAGCTGTCCGTCCTGTCTCTCTGTAGCGCTGTTTTCGGCGTCTCACAGTACGGACATTGCAATTTATTGCCCTGGCCAGATCTGCAGTCCTCATGCCTCCTTGCAGCATGCCTAAGGCATGCTCACGCAGATGGATGAGCAGGGACCCTGGGCATCTTTCTTTTGGTGTTTTCAGAGTCAGTAGAAAGGCCTCTTTAGTGTCCTAAGTTTTCATAACTGTGACCTTAATTGCCTACTGTCTGTAAGCTGTTAGTGTCTTAACGACCGTTCCACAGGTGCATGTTCATTAATTGTTCATTGAACAAGCATGGGAAACGGTGTTTAAACCCTTTACAATGAAGATTTGTGAAGTTATTTTGATTTTTACGAATTATCTTTGAAACACAGGGTCCTGAAAAGGGACGTTTCTTTTTTTGCTGAGTTTATATGGTGTCCATATTAGGACAGACTTTTTATGACTAGGTGGCAGTACGAATATGGACACCGTACTCGTAAAATAAGTCTAGTAGGATCATCAGCCCAGATCCAGCTTAGCGGGAGCAAGACAACACCAAAGTATCAGTCAATTGAAAGTATATTAGGGAGGATAAAACAGTGGTGATAAAATAATACACATTTTTGTCATTTCCCCAAATTTAGTACAAAATGTGAAGACATCTAAAAGATATCTGTGATAGTGTTCACTGCTAATTCATAACTATAACCTCCATACATAGGCCTACTGTATGTGAATGTGAATATGACAAAAACACTGAGTTTACAAAACATTAGGAACGTATGCTCTTTACATGACATACACTGACCAGGTGAATCCAGGTGAACGCTATGATCCCTTATTGATGTCACTTGTTTAATCCACTTCAATCTGTGTAGATGAAAGGGAGGAGGCAGGTTAAAGGAGGATTTTTAAGCCTTGAGACAATTGAGACATGGATTGTCTGTGTGTGCCATTCAGAGGGTGAATGGGCAAGACAAACGATTTAAGTGCATTTGAACGGGGTATGGTAGTAAGTGCCAGGCGAACCAGTTTGAGTCAAGAACTGCAACGCTGCTGGGTTTTTCCCGCTCAAACAGTTTCCTGTGTATATCAAGAATGTTCCACCACCCAAAGGACATCCGGGCAACTTGACACAACAGTGGGATGCATTGAGTCTACATGGGCCAGCATCCCTGTGGAATGCTTTCGACACCTTGTAGATCCAATGCCCCGACAAACTGAGGTACACTCAGTGTATGTCAGACGAGGCTGGTGGGAGGAGCTATAGGACAGGCTCGTTGTAATGGCTGGAATGGAATAAATGGAAAGGTATTAAACACATGGATTATGCAACTGGAAGCTTTCACTTCTCTATGGCTACTTGGACAGTTACATTACCTATTTAAATTATTACTGTATCTCTTTAGAAGACACAGGGTAACATTTAAACAACTTTTAGAATTATTTTGAAGGTTTCATATCTATTATTTGAATTTATTTTCTTTATCAAAGAAATTAAGTCAAGCCCAAACGGGTGTGGTTAAAATATCTTTCATGACAAACAGATGTTTATTTCCTACAAATGTGGTTGATCAAATTTCATTTTCACAGCATTGATTCTATTAGGACGTACAAGGGATTGTGCAAAAGCCGTTTCATCAAGAATCTAAAATAATATAAAGGGTTTTAAATACAGTACTAATATGTATTTTGAGATGGTATTCAAATTTTGGCGCATGTCTCCCATTGACATCAATGAAGGATTTACACAAAAGTAAGAGTTAAACGTGAGGATCTCAACTCTGAATACCAACCAAAATGAATAACCTGTACTCCTTCCCCCTAAAACCTAACGTGAACCCTGTGTGGTTGTTATGGAGATATTTTGTGTGTGGTTGTTATGAAGATATTTTGTGTGTGGTTGTTATGGAGATATTTTGTGTGTGGTTGTTATGGAGATATTTTGTGTGTGGTTGTTATGGAGATATTTTGTGTTATGAATACACATAGTAGAGTCTTGCATTTCGTCAGTTGGAGCTTCTTCCTGAGGGGTTTTCCTCTTATATTGTTAACATCCAACACCTGCTGAGAGACAAGAAGGAAAATATCATTTAGTCCTGAGGAAATGTCTCCAACAACAAGTGGCCCAAAGCCTCAAACGTCTTATAAAATGGAAAAACTGTGCAGAAAGTGGCAAAATGTTGCAAGAAAACTGAAAAACAACCAGAACAGCCAAAATATAGCAGTAAGGTAATTCTAGTACTAAGTGAGTCATAGTTAATCAAATCTAACCACTCCTTCAGACAATGGCATAGCGTATCAAACTTTATTAGGTGTTAATAGAGACACTGATTGATAAACGAGTCATCTAATGTAAGAGCTGTTAATCAGATTGTGTGTGTATGTACAAGCATGCGTTTGTGTATGTGAGCGTTGCTTTGCGCGTGAATGCGTGTGTAGCTGTGTGTCAGACCCAGTACACCTCTGTTGACACATACTCTGAGGTCTCTGCAGTGACACTAGAGGGATTGATAGCTGTACCGTTGTCATTTGCCCTTCAATTCATTACCATGGGGCTATTTCAGCTGAAGAATTGCGAAGGTTTCAAGGGTGGGGGCGCTATTTAGGGTGACACTCAAAAGGACTGCGACAGCTTTTCCATTCCCCCAAGTCTGACTCAGTGGTAGCATCCTGAGAGGACATCCCTAGTTGGGCTTGGACTGGGCTGAGGGTGTTCCTGATAATACAGTGTATACTGTATTGGGGAACTAGAAAAAGTACCACCGTCGGGTGAAAGATACATGGGCAGAAAGGCCTACTGTAATAAACATATCAACTTGATGCCCATACAGTAGGTGCCAAGTCTTTCTGCTCTGGGTCAGTACAACTGCATCAGTAAATCCTATGTTATTAGTCTCACTCAACAGCCATCGACCTACTGAGAGAACAAGCCTTTAAAACATTAAGGTTGAGTGTATAAGCCCGGTGACTTTGCTGCTTAACCGGCTGGTAATCCTCCACAGCACATAGGCGTAATGCAACAGTAATGGGACAAAACATGCAGCTGCTCTGTGGCATGCACGGCATCAAGCCGACGCTCGGCACGGTATTCCGCGGCTCCTGGTGGCGTGGGGTGAACTACATAGGAATGGGTCTGCGTCCCAAATGGCACATTATGTAGAGCACTACTTTTGACCAGGGCCCATAGACCCTATTCCCTATGTAGTGCACTACTTTTGACCAGGACCCATAGACCCTATTCCCTATGTAGTGCACTACTTTTGACCAGGGTCCATAGACCCTATTCCCTATGTAGTTCACTACTTTTGACCAGGGTCTATAGACCATATTCCCTATGTAGTGCACTACTTTTGACCAGCGTCTATAGTAGTGCAGTATTCAGTGAATAGGAAGCCATTTGGGAAGCAGGACAGTGACATGGAAGCCATCTAAGGAGCGTGAAAGGTTCTTTCTACAGGGAAACAAGGTCAGAGGGAACAGCCTCTTTAAATATAGAACAGCAATGCAGTGAGGCAGGGACCTTTTGAAGGAGCCCAAGATGACTAGCAGATTTGATTTACGGTGGCCAGCGGAACACAAAGAGGACGATGGTTGTAGGAGTTGTGGACACCTGGTTTCCATGGGAGGGGGTCGTAAATCAATTTGAGGTGTGTGTGTGTGTGTGTGTGTGTGCTCACGCGTGCGTGTATCCGTCCTTCAGAAGAGACACTTTTCTTAGTCTCACCACCTTTTCATGTGTGACGATGTCAACCACAACAGGTTCGGAAAAGCCCCGTTTCAAAACACACACAGACAGACACCATGGTGAGAGAACTTGCTTACCATTTGTGACAGATTTGCTCTTGACTCCAACTGTCTCCTGTGAAAACAAATGAGACTGTATTTCAGGATGTGTGCTGTCTTGTTACTAAACCATGTGACCTTTGCCAGGGTGACTTTATTTCAGGATGTATCCTGTGTTACCATGGGCCAATCATTATTACTTTTTAACATTTCTTTGAGGAGCTCAGATTCACAAATCTGAACAAAAAAATGTAAAAGCAACATGCAACAATTTCAAAGATTTTACTGAGTTCAAGTTCATATCAGGAAATCTGTCCCCCCCCCCCCCCCCCCCAGAAAAAGATGACAACGTGGACCAGAAAACCAGTCAGTATCTGGTGTGACCACTATTTGCCTCATGCAGCAAGACACATCTCCTTCGCATAGAGTTGATCAGGCTGTTGATTTTGGCCTGTGGAATGTTGTCCCCACTCCTCTTCAATGGCTGTGCAAGTTGTTGGATTTTGGCGGGAACTGGAACACGCTGTCGTACACGTTGATCCAGAGCATCCCAAACATGCTCAGTGGGTGACATGTCTGGGGAGTATGCAGACCATGGAAGAACTGGGACATTTAAAGAGTCCAGGAATTGTGTAAATAATGTATTGTGTTCTTTTGGAGTCACTTTTATTAGTTACACAGGGTCAAAAGACCTTTGACTCTCTAACTTTCTCACTCATCATTATTCACGATTCATTCAGGATTATCTGTGATCATGGTAGCATCCACATTAATGTTGAAGTGTTTAGAAACATATTCTATTCTTAACAAATATATTACTTGTTAAACAAAATCTCTTTCTCAGAGCAATTGTATTAGAATAAAATACTACTATTTCCCAATTTCTTTGAGCAGACAATATAGCTCAGTATTTGAATTCATTTATTTTATTCAGTCGTTGTTGCTCATCTTTATCAAGGGTGTCAATAATTTTGGACCCCTCTGTATGTCCTGACTGGCACAGATGTATTTTGCCTTAGCACCAAACTGCTGAGCAATGCAATCCATATGTCCCTTCACATAACATCTACAGCATTTCTCTAAATAGGGATTTAAATATCAATGGTGAAAAGCCACACCAGAAGACTACAGTTCCCAAAATGCCATTCTTCTAGTCAAAGCCACTATGGAAACTAAGGATGGCAACATTCTGTACAAACAGATATAGTACATGTGAAAAGGCGATATGGTGATTGATTTGATAGGACATAGTGGGAATCCAACCCACATGAGTCAGACCTGTTTCTGTTCTGATTGTTTTCTTCCTATAGAGGTGCACCTGACCCGTTCTGTGTCATGGGGTTGGTGTTTGACGGAGAAAACGTAGGTGAATAATTACAGCAAGTTACAACAACTCAGTAGCCTGCTGTTTTGACATCTTCCATGGTCATTGTTTGGTATGACAAAAAAACAGATCTGGGATCAGACTAGACTGAGTGCCTGGTGGTATAATCTGTAAAACTTTACTTATGCTCAATACCAATTACCTCTTCCGCTCATCGAGATTTAAAGGTGCAGTCAACTAAGAGGACTGCTTCAAATGGGGAGGGATCACAGGACCCTGTTATTGTACCAGACACCCGAAGAAGCATTTGATATATTTGTCACTCTGTAGATAGCTACTGCAGTACTGTGGTCCAATCTCTAATTTACCCCTAAATCCAACACACAATTATTGGACAGGTGTTCGCAATAATTATGGAATAATTCCACCTAGCTTGGTGAAGCTATCACAACATTGTTAACACCCATCAAATCCTCTCAGGTCTCCATAAGTGTCTGGGGCTAGGGGTTGATTTGGGACAGGACCATCGTCTGGTCTACTAGCTCACCTTAGAAGGGGAGGAGCCCTTTGTTTCCCCATAGGCTGCGCTTGTTGCCGACAATCACGGGTTTCAAGTCCTGCAACAGAGCGCAGAGCGTGCCATGGGGAAGGAGACATAGTGAGGCTGTAGTGCATTTAATCTGAACTAAAGCCTGGATGGAACTACGCTGGATGCTAGCAAGTGCATCAATGTTTGGTGAATGATCATGAGTAAATTATTAATAATCTATTGGCTAACTGGAGGTTCGTGTTTCTATTAATGGTGCATTCAAGAATGTACTTTTTAAAGATATTAAATGCATCTCGCTGATGTAAAGAACGCTTTAGACCATACAATACCTGTCCCACAGTTTAAATGAAGCAGAAGACAGAACAGAAAAGTCCAGCAGGAAGGAAAGTTGAAGTGGAAGACCAAGAGGAGGAAAACTGCAGAACCAGTAAAGTAGAAGAGAAGAAAATTTTTTGCTAAGCAACAGTAACTGATAGATCTATAGAAATGTCCTCAAAAGAAATAGCCCACCTCAAAGGCTAAATACAAATCTAACCTAAAGATGTTATATTACGTAGAGAAGAGTGCTATAGAACTTCTCTCCATGAGAGGGAAGCCTTGTAGTGTTCATGTAAAAACAACTTGGCTCGTACAAGTTCTTGTGGCTGGTAGGAATGGGACTAAAGATATCCCCTCATAAATTTGAGGTTGGAACAATGTGCCTTGTCGATCAACAGTAGGTCTGTATGTGGGAACATAGGTTCACAAACGGTCCCGAGTGTCTCTAAAAGAACAGGAAAGATTAGCCTGCTAGCTCGTTAGAAAGAATAGGACACATTCACTGTCATCACACTATTTCAAATGACCTTCATATCACTGGACATGGCTAGGATATGTGTACAGAAATTATCTAGTTTAACTCTCTAGTTTTGGTCTAAATTCGAAATTAAAACAAATCAACTGTTTTGAGAAAGAAAAAGTTGGCTGTTATGAAAATGGTCGTCAACTGAAAACATTTGAGGGACTTGACCTTTTGTTCTAGTCTTAAACAGAACTCCAGAGGGAGACTTGACCTTTTGTTCTTGTCTTAAACAGAACTCCAGAGGGAGCCGCTCTCTGATTGGTCAAATATGGACAGCGTCACAATGTCACCAAGATCTACAACGTCCCCTTGAGACGCTGTTTACACACTTATATATGCCATGATGTACTCTACCAGCGGTAAGATAACCTTGAACCAATAAGAGCCAAGCAAGGTGAAATATTGCCTCAGAGTGGCTGGTGGGGTGAGGGCAGAACCAGGAAGTTATGTTGGCTTGATGCCACCTGCCACAGAGCTATCATTCTTCTACTGCTCGCTTGGTCTTCTTCTGAACTGGAGGAAACACGTTTGACATGATGTGTATACAAATCCTATTTCAACTGGTTTACACTAGTGTAGTAGACAGGTCTGTGTACCTGTAGCTACCACTACCAGATCTCACAGTCTCATGTCAGAATAAGACGTTCATCCATGTTTCTCAAAATGTATAAGTGTTTAAGTTTAAGTTTAGGCACTAACTCTGAATATGTAAGGTTAAGTTTAGACATTAACTCTGAATATGTAAGGTTAAATTTGGGTATTAACTCTGAATATGTAAGGTTAAGTTTAGGTATTAACTCTGAATATATAAGGTTAAGTCTGTCTGTCTGTCCTCACTCTCTCTTTCTCTCTCCATCACTCCACCCCCCCACCGCCCCTTTCTCTGTCTCTGTCTCCTCTAGTCCCTTACCTTATTCATAGCTTTGGGGCATTCTGTGGCCCCCACAACGTTGCCTTTCTCCCACATGGTCTTGATGTTGCGGATGCTGGGGGTCTGACATCCTGGTTGGTCTGTGGATAGGAAAGTAGACATTTTATCAGGAGTTTATTTAACTTTTATTTAACCAGACGAGACAGCTAACAATACATTCTCATTTAGGAGGATGCCACATTTAATAAAAACGAGGGAATGGGAGCCAAAAAGGTATTGAACATCTTGCCTGATAGCATCTTTATTCCATGTCCACAATGTGTCCACAACCATATAGGATAGGATAAAGTTAAAAACTGGGTGGTTCAAGGCCTGAATGCTGATTGGCTGAAAGCCATGCCATATCAGACCGTATACCACGGGTATGACAAAACATTTATTTTTACTGCTCTAACTATGATGGCAACCATTTTCTAATAAGGAACTTTGTGTCAATAAAACACAGCTTTTTTATTTAAATGTTTTACCTTCATTTAACTAGGCAAGTCAGTTAAGAACAAACACGGACAACGCTGGGCCAATAATCACAGCCGGTTGTGATACAGCCTGGTTTCGAACTGTCTATAGTGACGCCTCTAACACTGAGATGCAGTGCCTTAGACTGCTGTGCCACTCGGGAGCGCCACTGTTAGCAACACAGTACAGGTACAATCACCTAACACGTTTAACTTTTCCCAGTCTCTCTACTTTATTTGATTTTGACCTGTGAAGCGCTGTGTGCCCACTGCTTACATAATCATTTTGGGGATGCTATACACAGGAGGCTGCTGAAGGGAGGACAGCTCATAATAATGGCTGGAACGGCCCCAGTGGAATGTGTTTGATGTACTGTACTTGATACCATTCCAGCCATTCCGCTCCAGCCATTCCGCTCCAGCCATTCCGCTCCACCATTCCGCTCCAGCCATTCCGCTCCAGCCATTCCGCTCCAGCCATTCCACTCCAGCCATTCCGCTCCAGCCATTCCGCTCCAGCCATTACCTCGAGCTTGTCCTCTCCATTTAAGGTGCCACCAACCTCCTGTGATGCCATATTTGACATTCAATAACATGAAGTGTAGACCTAATGACAGTGTGATGGAATACAGTATCCTCTATTTATACAGTGTGTTCCAGTGTGTTACCTGTCTGGGAGACAATAGGCGTGTGTGATGTCTTACAGCTGTAGGAGGAAGAACACAGGAAGCAGCCTCGCTCGCTCATCGGAGACCAAGTCTCTAATATGAACCCGATGTGGGCAGATCTCATCTACAAGGACAGCGACCGCTCCGTCTTTTCTGGCATGACCGGCAGAATTGAGAGAGAGGGTATGAAGATGTCTGGCGAGGACATGCTGCAGGTGAAGCAGGAGGACCTCAGCAAGCTGGTGAGAGTAACCCACATTCGACATAAGGTACAGGGACAACATCGACTGGCCTCAGTTTGTTAACCACATTCTGAAAAACACCAGCGAGTTCCAGCGCTCCTGGAAGGTGTCTGCCGAACCCCAGGTGCTGGTCGAATGGTGGTTCATGCTCGGACACATAGACAGCATGATGCTGGTCAAGAAGAGGACCGGGCCAGAGCACGTCTTTGTGGTGGAGAACAAGGGCACTGTGGGAACGATGGTAGGCCGCGCTTACAAGAAGGGAGCCGATGGAGAGGCCTTGGTGGACCCGAATAGCGCATACAGTCTTCAGGTGCAGGGTTACCTGATGATGTTGCCAAAACTCCTCACGCCAAAAATCCTCCCTCCTCCTGCCTTGGACTGGAAGCTCAACGATAAGGCCTTTCTGATTTTCAGGGACTACACCGTTTCTTCCGTGGAGTACCACGTCTACACGATCTCCCATTGCAAAAAACTGCAGACCGATCTGGAGGAGCTGAACCGCTACGTGATAGGCTTCGTGTTCAAGATAGTGCTGCTGGCTCTGGAGAGGGCTTATCATTTGTAGCAATCGTTCGAATCAATTGGTCTGTAAAATGGTCGAATGTAAAATTTGCTCGACCTATCCTTTCAAAACTTGTGCTTTTTATTACAATAAATAATAAAGACGACCAGTTTTATTCATATCACTGCACATCCACAACAGTCTAGTCTTGACAACAGTCTTAATGACAACAGGCTTAATCTCAATTCAATGCTCTTATATTCTTACGCAGAGCAATCTTTAAGAGACATGGCGCTTAAGTAGACCGTATTAATTTAGACAGATATGCAGTTTTTTTTTGTTTTACATGCAATTTTTCAGTGGGTCAGTGGGTCTCTATACTCTATACTCTGCAACCTCGGTGATACGATTCGTTTGCACGGTCTGCAGGTGCATCACATCATGGGGGGGTCATGGGTTAGTCGTCCTTTTCGGAGCGGGTCGACGAGAAGCAGCCCCCCCACTCGAAGGTGAAGGCCGTCTCGAGGGATGTCACTGGAGGACTTCTCGAGGGACCCCGCTGGAGGACTTCGGGACTCAAGGAAGGGCTCTTCTTCGAGCAGTCGTGTAACTTCTTGTAGAGATCGACTCACTCCATCTCTTCGAAGACGACCATCGAGACTGAGACGATCAAATCGACCACGTTCCAAGGGACTCCGCTTGATGTACCTAGGATCGTCGGAAAGGACTGGCCTGTTCAAATGTCCAGTTCCTTCTCGGTGAGACGATCCATAACACTGTTCAGTTCAGATCGAGAGTAGTCCGTCTCAATGGGTTTCGGGTGAGGACTCCGACCGCCGCACTTCCACGCTCTCGAGGAATCCTCCTTGTGAGAGAGGGCTGCGTGCTCAGTGTGCAGTCTCTCGTACAGCCGGGTGTTGACGCGGCTTAAGACTCTCATCACGATGTTCACTGCCAAGTCGCCGCACCGCCATCGGATCAAACTCACCACATCACAGGGTTTAGAGTATTCCAGGTGGCTCGCCGAAGGACGGCTCACGGCAGGGAGCTCGGGGACCAGGGGATCTTGTCCTCGGGCCAGTTCATGTTTAAATCTATCAAACTCTGAGAACGTGAGGTCGTCCAGGTACCCTGCTAGTGCGGAGTCATCGATGCGTTTCGACATCTCAGCAGGAGGGGAGGGATCTTGTGAGGCCAATGCTGGTGAGGACAAGGAGTCGTGGAGTCTGTTATGACAGAGTCCGGTATGAACGAGGTGGGGGCCGGCTCAGAGGTCGAAAGGTGTACCTGGCAGTTCCAACTTGGTCG
This sequence comes from Oncorhynchus mykiss, assembly GCF_057628025.1. NCBI lineage: Eukaryota > Metazoa > Chordata > Actinopteri > Salmoniformes > Salmonidae > Oncorhynchus > Oncorhynchus mykiss. The sequence continues at coordinate 94,205,383 of NC_143023.1, forward strand.
TCTCCAAGGGGAGAGATGGTAAAACGGAGTCTGGTGAGGACAGTTTGCACCAAATGAGTCCCGGAGTCTGAGAGTCCCTAAACTGACAAAGAGGCCGAAGGTATCTCATGTACGAGCCCGTCGGAGTTTGTACAAACCGTGTAATCTGTTGGAGTTTGGTACGACAAGGACTCCTTTTTTGGTTCCAATCTCAGATTCCTCCGTTTCCCGAGGGAGAGTCTAAACTATGTGTGCCGACCGAGTAAACCGTGTATGTGGACCGAGTTCTGGGCTCGAGTCTGACAATGCAGCCCCCAGCTTGACCCTATAAACACACACAGAGACTTCTGGGCATTTAGGAACGAATACTCCAGAGACATTGAAGTTCAACATTCTCCAGAGACAGACCAGATCAGAGACACACCCCGACCGCAGTTATCATCCAGGCCGACCCAGACATAAGTAGCCAAGACAGGGCCGACTTTGTGGACACGTTTCACCGAGCACTCAGTTTTAGAGTGACCTACCTATGGCCGACGATTTATTGGGCAAGGGACTGCTAACTAGTGAGAGTTACCATGAAGTCGCAAAGAGAGAGCTGAGGGATACGGCTGGGATGTCTCGTCTGTTGGAAGAAACTACACTCCACCAACATGTCTACACCCTACACTTGACTCACAAACCTCACCTGATGAGAGAACTCACCCAACACTGTGATTCTTACGAAGATACGGTGAGCCTGAATCGAATTCCATGGTTATTAAACTCAATTCCCAGACCGGTTTGCGTTTGAATTTAGCTAATTCTGTGTTATTTTTTTACAGGACCTATCAAGAAAGAGCTCATCGATTCCCACGTCGAGTATGTGGAGATGTTGGCCAATTTGGGGGGTCGACAATATTTCCAAGTTGCTGTACTCTTCAGGTGTGTATCACAAGTAAGAACGGAATATTCTGACACTTCGCTTTCAGCCCGAAAGTGACAAGGCACACCCACTTTTGATCTCCATGCACCTAAAAGGAGAGGATATACTGCTGAAAAATGTGCAGTCTGCACGGTCAAGCTCACAACGAAGTCCTCCCGCGGATCGTCAAGCTGATCAATACCAAATTATGGCCTGCTCCCTCAGTTGTTAGCTGGGCACAAAATTGTATAGGAATGTCTCAACAATCCCATTCTTTTTTTTCAGGACAATCTATTTGATAAAATGCTTTCAAATAAGAGCATCCACAAGTTTATGTGACTTATGGTTATTTTTTTTTAGAGGGAGATCTATTTTCTAAATATTCATACATTAATTTTCCAGGAATGTTGGACCCTGCGTGGCCATAATTCATATATTCCATTCAGTGTTCTGTTCCCAAAATAAAGAAAAGTATATCTCAAAACACGTGGTTCTTATTATATTTGTTGGGTAGTAAATCCGAGGTTTATTTTTTGTTACAGGTAATCCAAGTAACCATACAGGTACAGGTACCAGGTACATTTACCAAAGGCATCCCGTCGAAAAAGGACACCTGAAGCTTTCTTTCCATCAGGACCTGAACCCCGCCGCTCGGCAGAGCTTTGTTAGAAACTTATCGAAACATATACCTTGATCTACCTAAGGTGGTAACATTTATCCTATTGATCTGAGAAAGTGTACCTTTCTTAAGCACAGTACAAAATCGTTTTGGGATGTTATACTTTGTGCGATAATAATAACATTTTAAATTCGGAAGAGAACTACATTGACCTAGTGTCCCCCAGAGATGTTGTTTTTATTATCAGAGAGATGTTAACCACACAGAACATACCAATATCTGAGATTATACAAAAGATACAATAAATAATGACACTTAGAAACACGAATTCAGGTTCATTACATCAGATCCGTCAGCTCGTCTCCCTCGTCGGCAGTACGTTTGAATTTCAACCTGCCGGAGAATCCCTCAACGCACGGCTCACCGTCTCTACCAGACAGTTTCACAGTAACATCTTCGCCGGTGACAATCTCCAAGACGTCATAAGGGGACTGCTCCAAGGCGGTGTCCGTGACACTCCACTCCGAGGAAGAGTCGTCCGTGGTCTTTGTAGAAACACCGTAAACTCATCGAGGTGAAGTTTGACGTTTAGTGTCTCGCCGTCCTCGTACGATCGCAGCGTCGCGGTGGCGGAGGTCTGGTGTGGTTCGGGAGAATCGATAGCCACCTCAGGCCTAGGCACCTTGACGACCACTTCCATCTCGGCCAGCTCCTTCTCCAGTGAGATCGATCGACATCGGCGCCGAGGTGACCAACAGAGATTGCGATCCGTTTATGGATAGGCAGCTGTCCAGGTTGTGTTTCTCCATTGCGTTTTTCCACACCCTCACCTCAGTGTCCCAACGACCATAATCGGCGGCGGTGGTGTTGAAAAAGCTGTTCTTGCTCCAACCGTCCACTAGCTTTGACCAAGAGATGATGCGTCCGTCGGCTGTATGCACTGAGAAATCCAAAGCTTGTTGTATCGACACCCCCTTGTCCAGGATAACATCTCCATTCTCTGTTTCCTCGAGGAGTCTGGCAGTCTCTATTGGGGTGCCACAGGGTTCAATTCTTGGACCGACTCTCTTCTCTGTATACATCAATGATGTCGCTCTTGCTGCTGGTGAGTCTCTGATCCACCTCTACGCAGACGACACTATTCTGTATACTTCTGGCCCTTCTTTGGACACGGTGTTAACAACCCTCCAGGCAAGCTTCAATGCCATACAACTCTCCTTCCGTGGCCTCCAATTGCTCTTAAATACAAGTAAAACGAAATGCATGCTCTTCAACTGGCTTCAATTTGCTTCCTATTTCGCAACAAAGCATCCTTCACTCATGCTGCCAAACATACCCTTGTAAAACTGACCATCCTACCAATCCTCGACTTCGGCGATGTCATTAACAAAATAGCCTCCAATACCCTACTCAACAAATTGGATGCAGTCTATCACAGTGCCATCCGTTTTGTCACCAAAGCCCCATATACTACCCACCATTGCGACCTGTACGCTCTCGTTGGCTGGCCCTCGCTTCATACTCGTCGCCAAACCCACTGGCTCCATGTCATCTACAAGACCCTGCTAGGTAAAGTCCCCCCTTATCTCAGCTCGCTGGTCACCATAGCATCACCCACCTGTAGCACGCGCTCCAGCAGGTATATCTCTCTGGTCACCCCCAAAACCAATTCATTCTTTGGCCGCCTCTCCTTCCAGTTCTCTGCTGCCAATGACTGGAACGAACTACAAAAATCTCTGAAACTGGAAACACATATCTCCCTCACTAGCTTTAAGCACCAGCTGTCAGAGCAGCTCACAGATTACTGCACCTGTACATAGCCCATCTATAATTTAGCCCGAACAACTACCTCTCCCCCTACAGTATTTATTTATTTTGCTCCTTTGCACCCCATTATTTCTCTCTATTTTGCACATTCTTGCACTGCAACTCTACCATTCCAGTGTTTTACTTGCTATATTGTATTTACCTTATCTCACCTCATTTGCTCACATTGTATATAGACTTATTTTTCTACTGTATTATTGACTACCAACACTTATCTCCCTCACTAGCTTTAAGCACCAGCTGTCAGAGCAGCTCACAGATTACTGCACCTATACATAGCCCACCTATAATTTAGCCCAAACAACTACCTCTTTGCCTACTGTATTTATTTTATTTTACTTATTTTGCTCCTTTGCACCCCATTATTTTTATTTCTACTTTGCACATTCTTCCACTGCAAATCTACCATTCCAGTGTTTTACTTGCTATATTGTGTTTACTTTGCCACCATGGCCTTTTTTTGCCTTTACCTCCATTATCTCACCTCATTTGCTCACATCGTATATAGACTTGTTTCTACTGTATTATTGACTGTATGTTTGTTTTACTCCATGTGTAACTCTGTGTAGTTGTGTGTGTCGAGCTGCTTTGCTTTATCTTGGCCAGGTCGCAGTTGTAAATGAGAACTTGTTCTCAACTTGCCTACCTGGTTAAATAAAGGTGTTCTCAACTGGCCTACCTGGTTAAATAAAGGTGTTCTCAACTAGCCTACCTGGTTAAATAAAGGTGAAATAAAAATAAATAAAGTAGCAACTCTTAGGCTTAGTCCATGTGCAGCCCTCCCTCCTCTCTCAGAATATCAAGTCCACAGTCTGGTTTATATACCTCTGCTCTCTCTCCTACTGCACAAATCATTCCTGCTTGCTCTTTCAGCAGCTATAACTATCATCCTCCCTCCCTCTAGCCTCTCATCCTCCCTCCCTCTAGCCTCTCATCCTCCCTCCCTCTAGCCTCTCATCCTCCCTCCCTCTAGCCTCTCATCCTCCCTCCCTCTAGCCTCTCATCCTCCCTCCCTCTAGCCTCTCATCCTCCCTCCCTCTAGCCTCTCATCCTCCCTCCCTCTAGCCTCTCATCCTCCCTCCCTCTAGCCTCTCATCCTCCCTCCCTCTAGCCTCTCATCCTCCCTCCCTCTAGCCTCTCATCCTCCCTCCCTCTAGCCTCTCATCCTCCCTCCCTCTAGCCTCTCATCCTCCCTCCCTCTAGCCTCTCATCCTCCCTCCCTCTAGCCTCTCATCCTCCCTCCCTCTAGCCTCTCATCCTCCCTCCCTCTAGCCTCTCATCCTCCCTCCCTCTAGCCTCTCATCCTCCCTCCCTCTAGCCTCTCATCCTCCCTCCCTCTAGCCTCTCATCCTCCCTCCCTCTAGCCTCTCATCCTCCCTCCCTCTAGCCTCTCATCCTCCCTCCCTCTAGCCTCTCATCCTCCCTCCCTCTAGCCTCTCATCCTCCCTCCCTCTAGCCTCTCATCCTCCCTCCCTCTAGCCTCTCATCCTCCCTCCCTCTAGCCTCTCATCCTCCCTCCCTCTAGCCTCTCATCCTCCCTCCCTCTTCCCTCACAGCCTCCCTCCCTCTAGCCTCTCATCCTCCCTCCCTCTAGCCTCTCATCCTCCCTCTTCCCTCACAGCCTCCCTCCCTCTAGCCTCTCATCCTCCCTCCCCCTTCCCTCCCTGTCTCTCTCCCCCCCTCTCATCCTCCCTCCCCCTCTACCTCTCTCCCTCTTCCTTCTCTCCCCCCTCTCCCTCTCTCCCTCTCTCCCTCTTCCTTCTCTCCCTCTCTCCCTCTTCCTTCTCTCCCTCTCCCCCCTCTCCCCTCTCCCTCTCTCCCTCTTCCTTCTCTCTCCCTCTTCCCTCTCTCCCTCTCCCCCCTCTCCCTCTCTCCCTCTTCCTTCTCTCCCTCTCCCCCCTCTCCCTCTCTCCCTCTCTCCCTCTTCCTTCTCTCCCTCTCTCCCTCTTCCTTCTCTCCCTCTCCCCCCTCTCCCCTCTCCCTCTCTCCCTCTTCCTTCTCTCTCCCTCTTCCTTCTCTCCCTCTCCCCCCTCTCCCTCTGTGCTGCAGAGGACATTGTCTATGGCACTCCGTGTTGAACGTTTTCTAAGGTGTGTATGTATTGTTCTCATTATGGGAGAAAGGAGGAAAAGAGCATCAGAAATTCCCAACATATTGTAAATGTAAATAACAAAAGAGATTTAAGAGCTAATGTTACCCTGGGTATCTCTACCAAAGCATATATACTATCCTATCTATAAAACACTGTGTTAGTTAGTCATAATACATCTCCCATCTGTATTTAGGGCTGTACAGACAGGCAGACCAGGAGGGATTTAGTGAAGTGCAGTCCATTACGTAACATTATAAGTCATACGAAACCCTTGCCAACTCACTAATGCCAAGAACGACAGGCGGAAACAGCTCCTCTGAACTGAGATGTCAAATATGCCAGAGCAGCCCAATTTCTTAAAAGATATGTCACAATAATAACTCAACATTATTTGATGTAAGAAATGTATGATTTTCCGTTCGCATGTCACTGACTGACTTATTATTTGAAGGTTGTCCTGTTCAGAGAGAGTCTGCTTCCACTGAGAAGAGACGTGATGGGCAGATACAATAACAGAATAGTCGTTGAGGAATAAACAGATGCTGAAAGAAGTGAATTATGGGATGGGGTGTATGTTCATAACTCCTGCCAATGAAATGCTCTTTTGATATGATCCTGAGACTGACTGGGTATGTCATTGACAGCTACTGTAAATTCAGAGCTCACCGCCAACTACGTCCAGAGTGAGACGAACAGGGTGAACAGAACAGTCGCAGAGTAAGGTAACACAATATGTCATTTCCGAAGACTGAAAATGCAGGTTTTTTTCTTCAGTCTCAGAGAGTAGGGGAAGGAGAAAGAAATCAGAGACCAGAAACAGTTCAAATTCCAGACATTTTGGCTAATAAAAATTAAAATTAAAATTTTGGCTAATAAAAATATATCAAAACTCCTCGTTTTTGTTTGAAGCTACAGTTTCCTGTGCATTTTTTGAAACATTTAAGATATGAGAGGCTACTATCAATTTAAATTAGGCCTTGGTTGTACTACACGTCTCCCAGTCCATTAAATAATAATGATAATGTGATAATACTTCATGTTATTTCTGGAAAGATTCCACAATACTCAATAAGTTGGAATAGTGAAGTGTGTGTATTTGGCTGCTTTGTGCAAGTTCTCCCGTTCGGAGACTGTTAACATGGCAGTCACAAAACAAAGCCAGCAGAGCGAGCAAGCCTTTTTTCACTGTGGGACCTTCCTTTCCCGGTCGTTCCACTAAAGTGTGGTCTGGGTAGTGTTCAGTAGGGAGAAAATGTTTTGAAACAGAGTGAAACGGGGGTACAAACTGAACATGTCCAAGTAGAGCACAGAGCTCTGGAAAGTATCATGCTGAAATTTCATTGGAAACTATTTATGTATATCCATGAATAAAGTTCTGCAGTTTGAGTACATTTAAGAACAATTCATTCAGACAGAACAACTCAAACAGACAGATCCACATGAATGTTTATGTACCCAAACAATTTGTAAGATTCTAGTACTGAATACAGAAATAGTCGCAGCTGAATCTGAGAAGGGAGCAACATCTACTGAGAATGACTGGGATTCCCAATGAAACCACATTCTCTGGGATACAGCGGTCTTAAAGAGAAGGGAGCAGCATCTACTGAGAATGACTGGGATTCCTAATGAAACCACATTCTCTGGGATACAGCTGTCTTAAAGAGAAGGAATATAATATCTATTGTTTACAGGAAACTCATTCAACAATTTTAGATGAAGTTGTGTGGGGAAAGGACTGGGTGTGAAATGTACTTCTCAAATGGGTAAAGAAACTCAAAAGGGGTGATGATTTTAATTAACAGTCATTTTGATCTGAATGTGCAAATTGTCCAAACAGATCCTCAAGGTAGATGGATGATTTTAAATATGTTATTGGACATAAACAGATATGGCTCATTAACCTTTACGGACCAAATAATAATGATCCACGTTTCTTAGAAAATATATATAATAAATTATCAACCCTACAAGCAATACAAGATTATATTATTATGGTGGGAGATATGCACTTAAGGAAATCACGAATGTCATGGACACTGTTGGATATATGGAGGCTTAAATATCCAGACCTTTAGGTCAAAAGAGTCCAAATTAATTAACAAAGGAAATTGAAGGACTAACAGTACAGATAGATAGCAATAAAAACTGTACCATAGAGGCACAGAATAAGTCAGAGGAAAAAAAAATGGAGGAACTTATTCAAGAAATATCAAGTGTAATATATTATTTTTTTTAAAAAGCAAACTGGATGGAATATGGGGGCGAAATGCACCAAGTTATGTTTTTATCTTCAACATAGAAATGCTACCTAAAATAATTTACTGAAACTTCGTCCATGATTCAACAAATTATATTTTGAAAGAGGAAGCAAAGTACTTTAAGCATATGGTTTCGTTTCAGTCTCCGCCATCTCCTCTAACCAAAGATCATTTTATGGATTTTTTTCTATTTAATAATGTCAAATTAACATCTGTACAGAAAGACTCATGTGAAGCCAAATTACTGAGGAGGACCTTCTTAAATGCAATTAAAGACTAAGTCCAGGAAAACTCCAGGGCTCAAGAGGACCGTTATTAGCATGTTTTAACCACTCCTATATAAATGGTAGATTATCTGACACTCAACAAGAAGGTCTGATTTAATTATTACTGAAACTGGATACAAGTGGTATATATAAAGATCCAGTCCGTTAAAAAAATTGGCGGCCTCTTACACTTCAGTGTTGTAATGCAAAAATTATAACTAAATGTATAGCGCATATAATTAAAAAGTCAAGGGCTGACCCACCACCAGGTAGGCTGACTAACAGTAGTCAGAGTCGCGGCAGACACGGGCTGACCCACCACCAGGTAGGCTGACTAACAGTAGTCAGAGTCGCGGCAGACACGGGCTGACCCACCACCAGGTAGGCTGACTAACAGTAGTCAGAGTCGCGGCAGTCACGGGCTGACCCACCACCAGGTAGGCTGACTAACATTGTGTGTGAACCCTGCTCATTATGTGTGAACCCTGACTATTGTGTGTGAACCCTGCTCATTATGTGCGAACCCTGCTCATTATGTGCGAACCCTGCTCATTTTGTGCGAACCCTGCTCATTATGTGCAAACCCTGACCATTGTGTGTGAACCCTGCTCATTATGTGCGAACCCTGACCATTGTGTGTGAACCCTGCTCATTATGTGCGAACCCTGACCATTGTGTGTGAACCCTGCTCATTATGTGCGAACCCTGACCATTGTGTGTGAACCCTGCTCATTATGTGCGAACCCTGCTCATTATGTGCGAACCCTGACTATTGTGTGTGAACCGTGACCATTGTGTGTGAACCCTGCTCATTATGTGCGAACCCTGCTCATTATGTGCAAACCCTGACCATTGTGTGTGAACCCTGCTCATTATGTGCGAACCCTGCTCATTATGTGTGAACCCTGCTCATTATGTGTGAACCCTGCTCATTATGTGCGAACCCTGCTCATTATGTGCGAACCCTGCTCATTATGTGTGAACCCTGCTCATTATGTGCGAACCCTGCTCATTATGTGCAAACCCTGACCATTGTGTGTGAACCCTGCTCATTTTGTGCGAACCCTGCTCATTATGTGCGAACCCTGCTCATTATGTGCGAACCCTGACCATTGTGTGTGAACCCTGCTCATTATGTGCGATCCCTGCTCATTATGTGCGAACCTTGCTCATTATGTGCGAACCCTGCTCATTATGTGCGAACCCTGACCATTATGTGTGAACTCTGCTCATTATGTGCGAACCCTGACCATTGTGTGTGAACCCTGCTCATTATGTGTGAACCCTGCTCATTATGTGTGAACCCTGACCATTGTGTGTGAACCCTGCTCATTATGTGCGAACCCTGCTCATTATGTGCGAACCCTGCTCATTATGTGTGAACCCTGCTCATTATGTGCGAACCCTGACCATTGTGTGTGAACCCTGCTCATTATGTGCGAACCCTGACCATTATGTGCGAACCCTGCTCATTATGTGTGAACCCTGCTCATTATGTGCGAACCCTGCTCATTATGTGCGAACCCTGCTCATTATGTGCGAACCCTGCTCATTATGTGCGAACCCTGCTCATTATGTGCGAACCCTGACCATTGTGTGTGAACCCTGCTCATTATGTGCGAACCCTGACCATTGTATGCAAACCCGGCCCAAATGTAGCCTACACGTTGTGTGCTCTTGTAGGAAAGCAGTAACTCCCCATTGCCGACCTATACTTATCTATTACTGGGCGAATAACTTGCTAACTAGCAAAGATTATCAACAAATGTGCACATGCGTGACTCTGCGCTCTGATCTGAAAAGCGCCTTCACTCCCAGGTGATTGAAAGACCACTCGTGGGCTACCCCAGCCAATAGAATTCTACTCCGTTGTGCTCTGGCTCTGCCTACAACATAATCACAGACTCAATCTTGTAAAATTAGATTTGTTTTGTTTTGTTGCATTGAAAAGGGACTGATATAATGTTGATTTGATCACAGAAAAAACGTTGATGTATATAGTCCAAACTAGTAAGGGAACTCAGTGAAGATCAATCTATCTCTTGCGTCTCTGCGCTGCATGATATTTATTTTGAGCGGCAGTCTTTGAAGAGGTGCGCGGCCGCGAACACGCGTAGCGTAGAGGGACACTGGACAAAACTCTTTCAATCAACATAATGTTTTTACAGCTTTTAGTAGGGACGAGGGAGGGTGTCAGCATCTCATCCTGAACTAAACATGCAATTAAATTCTAATTTCTAAGCTGCCTTTCTGACAGTGACACAATGAGAGAGAGCAGTCTCAATACTGGTGCACACTGAGGATAGAAGCACCTGAGTTCAGAGTTTCACAGGGATTTCACAGTGGTGAAACACACCTGAGACCTGATACCTGAAGACTTACAATAGGCAGAGTTGCAAAGAAAAAGCCATATCTCAGACTGGTCAATAAAAAGAAAAGATTAAGATGGGCAAAAGAACACACATTGGACAGAGGAACTCTGCCTAGAAAGCCAGCATCCCGGAGTCGCCTCTTCACTGTTGATGTTGAGACTGGTGTTTTGAGGGTACTATTTAATGAACCTGCCAGTTGAGGACTTGTGAGGTGTCTGTTTCTTAAACTAAACAATTTGATGTTATTTGAATAGACAAAAAATAGCTTTTCTTTCAAAAACAAGGACTTTTCTAACTGACCCCAAACTTTTGAACAGTAGTGTACACTGCTGCCATCTAGTGGCTAATATCAAATTTGTGCCTAAACTGGAATAATACATTGTGGCCTTTCTCTTGCATTTCAAAGGTGATTTAAAAAAATAAAAATAAAAATGTCTTTGTATTATCTTTTACCAGATCTAATGTGTTATATTCTCCTACATTAAATTCACATTTCCACAAACCTCAAAGTGTTTCCTGTCAAATGGTATCAAGAATATGCATATCCTTGCTTCAGGTCCTGAGCTACAGGCAGTTAGATTTGGGGATGTCATTTTAGGTGAAAATTGGAAAAAAAGGGTCCGATCCCAAACACAAAGACACAGGTTTAAACACTAAGACACAGGTTTAAACAACAAGACACAGGTTTAAACACCAAGACACAGGTTTAAACACTAAGACACAGGTTTAAACACTAAGACACAGGTTTAAACAACAAGACACAGGTTTAAACAACAAGACACAGGTTTAAACAACAAGACACAGGTTTAAATACCAAGACACAGGTTTAAACACTAAGACACAGGTTTAAACAACAAGACACAGGTTTAAACAACAAGACACAGGTTTAAACAACAAGACACAGGTTTAAACACTAAGACACAGGTTTAAACAACAAGACACAGGTTTAAACAACAAGACACAGGTTTAAACAACAAGACACAGGTTTAAATACCAAGACACAGGTTTAAACAATAAGACACAGGTTTGAACAACAAGACACAGGTTTAAACAACAAGACACAGGTTTAAACAACAAGACACAGGTTTAAACAACAAGACACAGGTTTAAATACCAAGACACAGGTTTCAACAATAATACTATTTCCCTATAAGTATAAGGACACAAAAACACAGACCTAGACAGGTCTATCGACAGGTCTATCGACAGGTGACCTAGACAGGTCAATCTACAGGTGACCTAGACAGGTCTATCGACAGGTGACCTAGACAGGTCTATCTACAGTAGACCTAGACAGGTCAATCTACAGGTGACCTAGACAGGTCTATCGACAGGTCTATCTACAGGTGACCTAGACAGGTCTATCGACAGGTCTATCTACAGTAGACCTAGACAGGTCAATCTACAGTAGACCTAGACAGGTCTATCGACAGGTCTATCTACAGTAGACCTAGACAGGTCAATCTACAGGTGACCTAGACAGGCCTATCGACAGGTCTATCTACAGTAGACCTAGACAGGTCTATCGACAGGTCTATCTACAGTAGACCTAGACAGGTCTATCGACAGGTCTATCTACAGGTGACCTAGACAGGTCAATCTACAGGTCAATCTACAGTAGACCTAGACAGGTCAATCTACAGGTGACCTAGACAGGCCAATCGACAGGTCTATCTACAGTAGACCTAGACAGGTCAATCTACAGGTCTATCTACAGTAGACCTAGACAGGTCTATCGACAGGTCTATCTACAGTAGACCTAGACAGGTCAATCTACAGGTCAATCTACAGGTGACCTAGACAGGTCTATCGACAGGTCTATCTACAGTAGACCTAGACAGGTCAATCTACAGTAGACCTAGACATGTCTATCGACAGGTCTATCTACCTGTTAACCTTATCGCCACAATTAAACTTTAGCATGAAAATAAATGAACAAGAAACATAATATTGGAACTTTCTCTGGGCTCAACTACTTGTAAAGAAAGTTGGCACTATCCCATTAGCCTTGGAGCTATAGCTGCCCATATCCTGTAGCAGGCTTGGTGACGGATGGTAAATGTACAAAAATATGTCAGAGCAATGAAAACAATCCTATAATTCTGGCTGATTCCACACCTGCAAAAACAAGAGAGGGGATCTGTGATGCTGTCCAGGTGGAAAGTCTGATTCTCCCTTTAAACAGTTGAAGGTAGATGAGAGACCATACAGCTCAAAGCGTATTGGGTATGACATCAGGGCTTTAAATAAAGATGTGGGTAGGCTAATAACTAGTTTATTACTATCAGGTCCATAACCAGGGTCGGAGTATTAGTGAGGCTAATAACTAGTTTATTCCTATCACGTCCGTAACCAGGGTCGGAGTATTAGTGAAGCTAATAACTAGTTCATTACTATCAGGTCCGTAACCAGGGTCGGAGTATTAGTGAGGCTAATAACTAGTTCATTACTATCAGGTCCCTAACCAGGGTAGGAGTATTAGTGAGGCTAATAACTAGTTAATTACTATCAGGTCCATAACCAGGGTCGGAGTATTAGTGAGGCTAATAACTAGTTCATTACTATCAGGTCCGTAACCAGGGTCGGAGTATTAGTGAGGCTAATAACTAGTTCATTACTATCAGGTCCCTAACCAGGGTAGGAGTATTAGTGAGGCTAATAACTAGTTTATTCCTATCAGGTCCCTAACCAGGGTAGGAGTATTAGTGAGGCTAATAACTAGTTCATTACTATCAGGTTCGGAGTATCAGTGAGGCTAATAACTAGTTCATTACTATCAGGTCCGTAACCAGGGTCGGAGTATTAGTGAGGCTAATAACTAGTTTATTCCTATCAGGTCCGTAACCAGGGTCGGAGTATTAGTGAGGCTAATAACTAGTTCATTACTATCAGGTCCGGAGTATCAGTGAGGCTAATAACTAGTTTATTCCTATCAGGTCCATAACCAGGGTCGGAGTATTAGTGAGGCTAATAACTAGTTCATTACTATCAGGTTCGGAGTATCAGTGAGGCTAATAACTAGTTCATTACTATCAGGTCCGTAACCAGGGTCGGAGTATTAGTGAGGCTAATAACTAGTTTATTCCTATCAGGGCCGTAATCATGATTAAAGGACAGTATAGAAGTCTACATCCCTCCCAAAGCGCTACGAACTATACAGACCTGGGTTCAAATAGCATTTGAAATCTTGCTTTAGCCTTTGAGTGCAAAGTGGGTGGGTTTTTCCATTTTTGGGACTTTTCTATTGGTTCCATTACAACAGGCAGCTCAACCAAGTGTCTTTGCCCAGAGTGATGGTTTCTGGCATAGTCCCTTCATCCACTCCTCCCCTTCATCCACTCCTCCCCTTCATCCACTCCTGGGCACATAACTAAAACCGTGCAGAAACGCAGGGCAGCTCCTGCCTGTAACCGTCCGAAGTTCTCCTGACAATGAGATTAATTTGTCTGGGCTATGCTCATTTCAGATCACGTGACCATCATGATTTATTAGAAAAAAACTGTAGCTCCTCCAACTGGTAGGATACGGACATTTATCATAATACACTACTGTACACTTAAGTTCCACATGACCATACAGTCACATCCTTGCCATTATTACCACACAAAAAAAAAGCAATCTGAGACAGTCATACTGTTACTGAATGGGGCATGTTTTCAGTTCCTTTATTTCATTTCCACCATGCAAACCATCAAATGTCAAAATGTTCAAACCGAGTCCAATACTTCCTATCGTCACCATTTAGGATGACTGTGGGTATAACACATTACAGAACTACAGTATTTTCTAGTATCAACATAAAATTTACACATTTACAGTTTTAGGGCTCAACTAAATGATAGTCAGCATTTCCTTAAATGACCCAAGATCGTGGTTATGACAGATGGATAGAGGATAATAAAAATAAATTTAAAAAAAAAGACAGTTTCAAACAACACAAGAGGCACACACATACATGCATGTCTCTCCTGTGTAAAAAAAAAGAAAAAAAAAAGCACCTCAATAAATGCCCCCTAAAACCATGCACAAACAGATGCAACACACAGTGCAACACTCATAAGGAGTGAATCATTTTTCCCTACATTAACAGTGCATAAAAATGGTGTAACAATCACAACAAGTGGTTGTTTGGTCATCAATTCACAGTCATTTTTGTTATCGTCAACCTCTAAAATGTAATATATTAAGTTCCACAAGAAAATATGATTTAAAGTGGGAAAAGGGGGGGATTTGTCTAAGCATGTGCATCAGGCAATTAAAAAAATATAAAACAAGCCACTATATTAATAATTGTACCCTCATGAGGTACAATCATTAGTAGCACTGTACTACATTGTAAATACAGTGGTGTTCAGTGTAGAGCATAACCTAAACTATGTTCAGTATGCTCTTAAGTTAACACTTGACTCAAATGTTTGTTTGTCGTCACTGAATGAAATAAAGTCACAAACAAAAAAATGACATTGATAAGTTGGGTAGAGAGGAAAAGGTACAATGGGGATATTTCCCTTTGAACAGTCAAAACAGCAAATCATGAATCTGACTTTATTACAGCATGTCAATGTAGGTATTTTATGAATAAGCCCTACAGTTATTTCATATGAAAGTCTCTCAAACTAGCATGTAGCCTATAAGAAGACATCACAGGAAGTCGGTGGCACCTTAATTGGGGAGAATGGGTTCGTGGTAATGGCTGGAGTGGAATGGTATAAAATACACCAGACACAAGGTTTCCATGTGTTTGATGCCATCCCATTAGCTCCGATCCAGCCATTGTTATGAGCCATCCTCCCCTCAGCAGCCTCCACTGGAAGACGCGCTCGTATCAAGTTTGCCCCGTTGGTTTCAACAACATTTACAGCAATTCTATACTAAAAAAAAAGCTTCACACAATCGCCGCTCTGTCTTGGAAAGAATAGCCAGGCTGTCGGTCTCACTGAGGTAATATTTGTTATAAAGGTGCTTTTAAAAAGAGTTTTGATGAATAAATTAACCTGTACTTGTTAGTGCCGACTCATCACCTGCTGGATTCTGTCAGTCATAATTCCCCTGTAAAAACTAGCTACATCGCATTGCAAAAGTCCTACAGAAAATATTCATTGGCAATGAAGGCACGTGCGACAGATCTTTCAAAAAATGGTTTTGTTGGGGACACATCTTAGTATTTCCTCAATTCTAAAGAGCCTCAATACAAGGGTCAAATCAAATCAGCCTATTATTTGGTAAATTATAACTTTGAGAGGGTTATATCTTGGCAAACAGAAGTTAAATCTAGTAAGCACAGCACTTAACAGAAGGACAAACTATCTTGTTTCGTTTCCACATTGTACCAAATAGGATCCAGTCCATAACACAATTATGCAGTCAGTTGACTACAATTCAGAATGACTAGAATCCAGTTGACTACAATTCAGAATGACTAGAATCCAGTTGACTACAATTCAGAATGACTAGAATCCAGTTGACTACAATTCAGAATGACTAGAATCCAGTTGACTACAATTCAGAATGACTAGAATCCAGTTGACTACAATTCAGAATGACTAGAATCCAGTTGACTACAATTCAGAATGACTAGAATCCAGTTGACTATGTTCTACAATCCAGAATGACTAGAATCCTGTTGACTATGTTCTACAATCTAGAATGACTATAATCCAGTTGACTATGTTCTACAATCCAGAATGACTAGAATCCTGTTGACTATGCTCAGGCTGTTTGTTTGACCTTACCCTGGTCCTCCACCTTCCTGATGGCTGCCTGGATGGCTTTCTGGTCTCCCAGGAGCTGCATGGGTTTGGTGGGCCGGAAGTTCTCATCCAGCTCAATCAGAATGGGTGTCCCAGTGGGTAACGTCACATTGACGATATCAGCATCTGATATACCTGTTGATATAATACTGAATGTTGTGTTGTTCTGCTTCTGTAAACCACAGTAAAACAACCATACTATCGCCATAAACATAATAAAACCGTTAGCACAGCTTTCGCCCATGCTGTTATGTAAAGCGCTAGCAACATGACCAATTAAAACCAAAATACACATAACTTTGTTTACGTCTAGATCTTTACACATTTTTTTTGTCCAGCTACATAACGAAGATAATTTCTAACATAACAGCCTATAAAGTACCTGGCTGGCCAACTACGACAAACGTGATCTCTAGAAGCCTGTGGGGAAGAGAAAAGGTCAATGTGGATCTACTGGCAGTAGCCTGATGTACAAAAAGGCCACTAGGTTTATGTTACAAGTTCAACCGCGTGACATTTCTGGAACTAATATATACAGTATATTCCTCTCATCCAAATGGGAGTGAATGATAGTTACAAACTAGGTCTAAAACATGGAGGCCCTAGTAAACTCCAATACAAGGGCCTTTGTGGATTCAAACATTCAAATGCAAGTGAAAGTGGCCATGCAGCTCATACTAAAATCGGCATGAACAAAAGAGAACAATAGCAGTGCAGCAAAAGTCAATGGTAATAATGGGACTGCAACTGATGCAGTCCAGCCGAGCAGGGTTGGCACACAGACACACACACACACACACACACACACACACAGACACACGAGGAGCCACCAGGCATACCTTCCAGGTGTTTCAGCAGGGCCCTGCAGCTATTCCCGTGCCCAGAGATGAGCACCAATTTCCCCCGTTTGATCTCCGGCACAATGGTGCCGTCCCAGTATGGCTGGAGCCTCTCTAAGACATCCTTCAGGCTCTCTGACTTCGGAAGAAACTCTATAGACACGTCACAGGTAGAATACCGGCGGTCATTGTAGATCTCCAGGAAGTAAGGGTGTGATTCGTCGATAGGGGGAGGCGTGAGGTCATAGCTCCTCCTCCACTGTTTCACCTGCTCCTCACCGTGGTTTAGGGCCATCTCAGCTCTATTCAGCCCGATCAGAGCACCATAATGGCGCTCGTTGAGTCTCCACGTCCTGACCACGGGGACCCACTCCTGCCCCATGGCTTCCAACAACAGCCAGGCTGTGTGGATGGATCGGCTGAGCAGGGAGGTAAATACCACATCCAGCTGGTAGCCTGCTTCCTTCAGGAGGTGACCGCACGCCAAAGCCTCCTTGACCCCGTCCTCACTCAGCCTCTGGTCCACCCAGCTGCAGAAGCGGTTCTCTTTGGTCCAGGCTCCTTCTCCATGCCTCATCACAAAGACTTTGTACTTGGACATCCGGAAGGACTGTCTGGCAGCAGCAGCCTGTACTGTACACAAACAATGGGTTTACAGTGATTAGATGAGGGTGATGCTGGACTACTGCAGTAACATGTAGTACTGTACTGTGGGGCGGCAGGGTAGCCGCCCCACAGGGCAGGGTAGCCTAGTGGTTAGAGCGTTGGACTAGTAACCGCAAGTCTTAACTGACTTGCCTAGTTAAATAAAGGTAAAATAAAATTAAACTGTGGCCAGACACTTACCACATAAATGGAAAAACATCATTCAACAAGTCTCTTGATGAGTTTCATCTGCCTAAATATCCAACAATATTTCAGTGGTGTTGTATATTATTAGCTATACACAACTCCACTCACTAGAGACTAATATTTTACTGTTACTATGGAACTGCTGTTACTAAGCTTAATGTCAGAAGTAGTCGCCATGTCATTTATTCTGGGGGTGGGTCTAGTGGGGTCAGCAAATGTCCGGCATTTCGAGTGGTTAAAAGGCTACATGCCAACACAACGGGTTATTGTTTAACTCCAAATTAAAACAGGGTAATTCAGTAACTAAACATGGAAATGTGGCTATTGCACATTCCCTAATTAATACATTTTACATCATAACAGTCAAATGGTAAAATAAATTAAAAGAGCTTGCCTTAGGCACTTGTCATCTCATTGGTAGGCTGCTAACGGGCATGCGTTTACGCGCGAGACTGCAAGACGGCAAGCTACAAAACATACATGTACCGGAACATGCATCATAATAATAGCATGAATACGATCTTACCCTGCGAGTTACAAGTCCGTCCCAATAGTCGTGACTGTTGACAGAAATTTGGACAACCATCGAGAGCATTTAAGAAGTCAGCGATTGAAAGCTTGTGGTCCAACCGAAACGGAAAAGCTCAGGTTAGGGCGGGATTTGTGTCATGTGTGCTGCCCATAGGTGGAGAGAGAGATGAGAGAAAAGGCCCTCTAGAACGGTCGTCATGGGAGAGAAGGCGTGGCATGACCGATTCTACTAGCTACATTGTAACATTCACTGAACGTGGCTAGACAGTAAAACTACAGTATGAACTATGATTGATCCACAATGCAAATTACACGCACGCGCACACACACACACACACGATCACCTTTGTGGAATAAACTGTGTGCAGCTGACGGTTGACCATACACGTGACAATGATAACACAAGTAATTTATTGTCAGTAACTCAATCACATTTGGATAACGTCAAACATCCAACATGTTGCATGTCAATACCATATAATATACACTACTGTTCAACAGTTTGGGGTCACTTTAGAAATGTCCTTGTTTTTTCCATTAAAATAACATCAAATTAATCAGAAATACAGTGTAGACATTGTTCATGTTGTAAATGACTATCGCAGCTGGAAACTGCAGATTTTTTAAAATGGAATATCTACATAGGCGTACAGAGGCCCATTATCAGCAACCATCACTCCTGTGTTCCAATGTCACGTTGTGTTAGCTAATCCAAGTTTATCATTTTACAAGGCTAATTGATCATTAGGAAACCCTTTTGCAATTATATTAGCACAACTGAAAACTGTTATCCTGATTAAAGAAGCAATAAAACGGGCCTACTTAAGACTAGTTGAGTATCTGGAGCATTAGCATTTTGGGGTTTGATTACAGGCTCAAAATGGCCAGAAACAAAGAACTTTCTTCTGAAACTCGTCAGTCAATTCTTGTTCTGAGGAATGAAGGCTATTCCATGCGAGAAATTGCCAAGGAACTGAAGATCTCGTACAATGCTGTGTACTACTCCCTTCACAGAACTGCGCAAACTATCTCTAACCAGAATAGAAAGAGGAGTGGGAGGCCCCGGTGCACAAATGAAACAAGAGAACAAGTGCATTAGAGTGTCTAGTTTGAGAAACAGACGCCTCACAAGTCCTCAACTGGCATCTTCAATAAATAGTACCCGCAAAACACCAGTCTCAACGTCAACAGTGAAGAGGAAACCCCGATATGCTGGCCTTCTACAACATTAACCATGTCTACACTGTATTCCTGATCAATTCGATGTTATTTTAACGGACAAAAAAATGTGCTTTTCTTTCAAAAACCAGGACATTTCTACGTGACCCCAAATTTTTAAACGATAGTGTATATAATAACCACATTCCATAACATATTCCATAAAGATAAAACATTATTTTCCATTGAGTGACTATAATTATCATATGATATAAATGTGATTTGCGTGCACACACAAAACATA
Source organism: Oncorhynchus mykiss (assembly GCF_057628025.1). Taxonomy (NCBI): domain Eukaryota; kingdom Metazoa; phylum Chordata; class Actinopteri; order Salmoniformes; family Salmonidae; genus Oncorhynchus; species Oncorhynchus mykiss. Next base: position 94,225,137 of record NC_143023.1, read on the forward strand.
TGTACACATAACAACGCAAGAGACTCTGTAGCTATGTAAAACCATGCAAACTAACTCGGTTCCTTGACTGTCATAATGTAAGTTAAACACTGAGAAGTCATAATGATGTCATCGTTCCACCCGTGGCTATTAGGAAGCAGCGAACATCTTCTTTCTGCCCTCCATGCCAGACATGGCATCCACATTCTTACGCCAATCAGTCACTTCCTCTTTCTGTGGGGATGACAGAAGTATTGCACACACAGTTGTATTGCAGGTGCAAAAAAAATAAGTAACGAAAAGAAAGCATTGGGACAGGCTGTACTGTGCATTGAATGTCCTTCTTACCTTCTCCTCTTCCTTCTTGACAGTCTTGAGGTTGGCCTTGAAGTCGACAGACTCTTTGATCTTGGCTCCCAGCAGGGCCCCCATCATGGCTTCAGCTGATACTCTCACCCTCTTCAGCTGAGGTCGCTTCTTGCCCTTCAGTTCAATGATCTTCATGGTCAGATTTTCAATCTATATAACAAGGTGTCAAAAAAAATAAAAGTCTCCATTTCTAAATAAAAGTCCCACATACCAACACAAATATTCACTCTGTGATAAAATGTCACTCCGTGGTAAGAGTACCCGGCTCAAAGCCACAAGAGGGTAGACAATATTTCAAACGTTGCTGTCTGTACATTGATTTGATTGAAATGTTATTGTAAAAAATAAATGCTTATGTTGCCTTTATGTTTTTTAAACAAAGGTTTAGTAAACACTATTCTTCTTAATAAGATATCCCATACTTGGATAGAGGAGGCATTGAAAGATCAAACATTGAAGTGAACTGTTTGTAATATTGGAATTTGAGAATCTGTGGATCGGGTACCTCTGCGTCACTTTTGGAGACTTTCATTGCGATGTCGTACCGCTCTTCATCAACAACATCAATTTTCTGGTGCAGTTCTTTACAAAGAGTCTGTGAAGAGAAAGCAGATTGATATCTGAATATACCGTACTCATAGCCATAGAACCTGAATATTTCAGAATATACCGAATGTACTTAACTCAGACTGAATATACCTAAATATACAAACAAACTCACATTCATAGTACTCTTCCTGAATATAACTAACTATACTGTGGTCATACTCATAGTAACCTACAGATGTGGTCATTTTGATCACTCTGTTGTCCCAGAGAATTTTCCTGAGCCACAGGATTTACACAAATTCACTGAAAATCTGCAGTTCTCCTTCTCGCTCGCTTGTTCAAATGCTAAAGCACCAGACCAAATACATGTCATACTACTTACTGTAGGAGGTCCTATCAAAACGCATTTCCTGTTAGAAAGTATAATTTTTTTTTGAGAATAATAAAATCTTCCTGGAGCAGGATTATTTTACTCCTGCGATGAAACTGATCAAATTAAGATCTGACACCTGTACCTAAACCTGAACATTCCTAAATATACTTATACCATAGTACTGTATCTAAATGAACATTAATATACACATTGTACTGTACCTGAATATACATGACTATACTCATAGTACTGTACCTGAATATACATGACTATATGCATAGTAATGTATCTAAATAATATTCCTATATTAATAGTACCTGCAGGTCCTGTACAGACAGCCCAGAGAGGTTGAGTGCTGGGACTCGTTCACTCAGTGTGCTTTCTCTGTCAATCACCTTCTGCTCCTTTTCAGCCATCAACATAGCCATGGCCTTCTTCACCAGCTTGGTCTGGGATACAACACCATATCATTACTTTATACTATTATGTATTAGCAGTGTACTTGTAGCACAACTGCTATTGTGTTTTATATATCTATGTATGCGTTAGCCACAAATCACAACTCACACACATTATGGAGAAGTATTGTTTAGTTGTGACTGTGACAGTAACAGGGAAGTAAGACACAAAAGCTACCTTCAAGAAGAGTCTGCGAGATGCAGAGATCTTCGACTTTGGTTTTGGCTGAAATGAGGACAGAGAAAATGTCTTAAGCTCATTGCTAAACAAAGAATAAACAATAATATTCACGATCAATATTTTAATGTTAAATTATTAATTGGCTTTTATGGACAGTACCCTTAAAATGTTTGTCTTTGTATTGCTGCTGCCTCAAATTAGCTGATGTAACAAGGGCTTTATATAACACATATGATTGATTTGATAAAAATTCCTGAAATCCAGAATATAAAATAGCCTGATCTTCATGCTATGCTGCAACTGCACCTTCTAGGCCAGCACAGTGAAGCATAAATTGTTGTGATAATAGACCTGTATCCCTTCTTTCTGTTCTTTCCAAAACACTTGAGTGTGCTGTCTCTGACCATCTATCTCTTTTTCTCACTCAGAACGATCTTCTTGACCCTAACCAGTCACGTAGGCTCTCCGCTCTGCCAAAACTGACTCTCTCCCCTCTGTTCCCATCCTCCTAGATCTATCTGCTGCCTTCAACATCCGTGAACCATCAGATCCTCCTCTCCACCCTCTCAGGGTTGGCCGTCTCAGGCTCTGCACACTCCTGGATTGCATCCTACCTGGCATGTCGCTCCTTTATGTATTTGTTTTCAGCTGTTGGCGGTAGGGGCACTTGATTCAGCAGGCCTAGCGCTGGGAAGTGTTCCCGTTTTGAACCATTTAATGTGTCTGAAGGTAGAACTCTGCACACCCAGCAGGCCCAGAGATCAAATCAAGTGCACTTACAGGTCTATCGCTGGCCAATCAGATAGCTCACATCATAAAAAACATGACTAAAGAGACTCAATGAATACAGCAAAGAGTTGCTGTTTTTTTCAACACTTTTATAAGCCATAAAACGTTAGTTCTCCCTACTTCCACTCACACTACAACCAGCACTGCAGCTGTAACGAATGCGTATAGAAAAGTGTTCCCATAAGCTTGCATTGTTATTATTAGCGGCTTTTAATATCAAGAAATATTTAACTTTCTGGTAAAAAGAGTAACCAAATGAATTGGTGCATGAGGCAGAAATGATTCAGTGCGACTTAAGTTTCATTATCAGCTGGAAGACTGTTTCCTTTCCTCAGCGAACAGAGCTCTCTCCCTCCCCTCACTGACCATCAGATGCAGGTCATCAGTACAGTAAAAAGCAAAGAAGCTCACTCAGCTGTGACTCACAAGTAATGCAACAAATAGTCTATTACAAGCGTGATAATATACCTAAATGTTTTTAATTTCAAAATGGTCTGAGAAGAACAAAATTGGCAGGGCAATTCAAGCATAGTGATAATGTATTGGGCCTACAGCTTACTGTACATACTGTACCTCATTGCTACAGAACTGTTTTTAATTGGTTAATAGGCCTAGGTTTTTTAAGTCATGTTAAAAAATGGAGTGGTAGATCTCGGCTTGCGTTTTTACTCAGAAAGTGATCTTGGTGACCACTGCTCTACAACATCCGAAGAGTACGAGCTTTCCTCATACAGGAAGCAGTGCAGATTCTAATCCAGGCCCTTGTCATTTCCCGCCTAGACTACTGCAACTCTCTGTTGGCTGGGTTCCTCGCTTGTGCCATCAAACCCCTGTAACTTATCCAGAACACAGCAGCCCACCTGGTGTTCAACCCTCCTAAGTTCTCCTGTGTCACCCCGCTCCTCCACACACTACACTGGCTTCCAGTCGAAGCTTGCATCATCTTCAAGACTCTCTTTCTTGCCTACGGAGCAGCAAGGAGAACTGCCCCTCCTTACCTTAAGGCTATGTTCAAACCCTACACCCCCCCCTCCCCCCACCACTCCGCCCCACCTCCAAAAAAAAGGGACTTTTCTTCTCCTACTAGCACTGACTGCTGTTGAGGGAAAATGTGCTTGAAACGATTGTGATATGTTGTTGTCTCACCTAGCTGTCTTAAGATGAATGCACTAATTGTAAGTCGCTCTGGATAAGAGTGTCTGCTAAATTACTAAAATGTAAATGTTAATTACACCTGTCAAGATGATCATTGTGTAAGGGCCGTGTTCATTTCTGCACATTTGTTCTGGTTTGAGTATGAAAATTCACTTACCGGCCTGGACCAACATCAATCAATTGGAGAGAAAGAAACCAAAACCCCAAAAGAAGAAGATTGTTACATTTATGTTCTTTGCATATTGTTTACTGCAGTGCCTACAAAATGTCTACACCCTCCTTTGAGTTCTTCACATTTTATCGTTACAAAGTGGGCTTAAAATTGATTTAATTGTCAATTGTTTTAAATGAGCTAAACAATTTTTTTTAACAATCTAAAATACTCTCGAATGTCAAAGTGTAAGAAAAAAATTCTAACATTTATTAAATATGAATGAAAAATAAAAACACTAATAAAGTATTCACCCCCGAGTCAATGCATGTTAGAAACACCTGAGGTAGCGATTACAGCTACAAGTCTTCTTGTCTCATAAGACCATTACACACCTCTATTGTGTAATATTTTCCCATTTAGTGTTTTAAAAATTCTTCAAGCTCTGTCAAGGTGTTGGGATCATGTCTACACAGCAATGTTCAGGTCTTGCCATAGCTTTCAAAGCAGATTTAAATTCAAAACGGGGCTTCTCAGGAAAATGCGCTGCCTTCTTGGTAAGCAACTCCGGTGTAGATTTGGCTTTTGTTTGTTATTGTCCTGCTGAAAAGGGAATTCCTCTCCCAGACTGAAGCAGATTTTCCTCTAGGATTTTGCCTGTGCTTAGCTACATCCTATTTCTTTTCATCATGAAAAACTCCCCAGTATTTGCCAATGTCAAGCATACCCATACCATGACGCAGCCACCACCACGCTTGAGAATAAGAAGACAGTTACTCAGTGATGTGTTGTGTTGGATTTGCCCAAACATAAGGCATTGCATTTATGCCAAAAAGTGTATTCCTTTGCCATGTTTTTTTTCTTCAATATTACTTTAGTGTCTTATTGCATATTTCTATTCTTCTTTTCACTCTGTGATTTAGGTCGTTATTGTGGAGTCACTAAAATGCTGTTGATCTATCCTCATTTTTCTCCAATTACAGCCATTGCACTCTGTAACTGATTAAAAATGTCCAATTGCCTCATGGTGACATCTCTAAGCAGTTTCCTTCCTGTCCTGCAGCTCAGTTCAGAAGGATGACTGTATCTTTGAGTTGTCTGGGTGGTTTAATACATAATCCTAATTATTAACTTGACCATGCTTAAAGATATATACAATGTCTTATTTGTTATTGTTACCCATCTACCAATCACTGCCTTTATTTCTGAGGTTTTCGAAAAGCTCCCTGGTCTTTGTAGTTGAATCTGGGCTTGAAATTCAATACTTGACTGCGGGACCTTACATATGTTGTATGTATGGGGGACAGAGGAAGGGTTAGTCATTATGTCACCCCCTATTACTTCATACAGAGGGAGTCCATGTAACTTATTATATGATTTGTTAAGCCACATTTGACTTCTGAACTAATTTAGGCTTGCCTAAACAAACGTTTGAATACTTACGCAACGACTATATTTTGTATTAATTTGTCAAAAACAATTATAATTTTACTTTCACTTCAAATATTTTGTGTGGATCAATTACAAAAAAATACAATTAAATCTATTTCAATCCCACTTTGTAATACAACAAAATGTGGATCAAGTTCAAGGGGATGTACACTTCCTAAAGTCACTGTATATGTTGACAGCAATGCAATTAAATATGAGACGTCGATACTTACGCTTCAGACATGGTTGCGGTTCTCTGTGTCTCCTACATATTTCACAATGTAAAAAAGTTCAACAGTTACAACAGACTCAAAGACGTTTTCAAAACTACATCATATTACAGACAGACAGCTTATTTTATTACGGACAGTTTTCAGCACGCCAAACTATAGCTAAACTATTTTAGATAAAACATACATAAAACAATACATTTAGTTCATTTTGATAATATTCCAATCTATTCTAGCAGATTATCAAATAAAAACAATCTTATTTCTTTAACGACAGCAAATGACTGTAATATAACATCGTACAACATACAACTATAATACATGACCTTGCAGAAATAAAATAATGGTTGAAAGTCAGTACTGTTAACACACAATAAATCTGTCAGAGTAGTATTTTGTCTTTATTTTATTCAGTGTTTAATTTAGGATTTAGAAACATATCTGACTAGTGTTTAGTATTTGGGGTATTATCAAAGAATGCTAGTATGCAGATTTATAACTTGATTAAGAAAGGTCTTCTCCCAAGAGATCTCCTTTTTAGTATTGCAGACTTTAGACTGCATGAATTGTACACACAAATGGAGATGGAGTTATGAGCACAAATAGCTAAACTGGTTAGCGATCTTCTTTAATATCTCACAAAAATCACATATATCAAACATACATAACAGAAAACAATTCTCTGGTTGTTTGCCAATTCATAAAATTACCATGAAATTTACCATGAAAACAAAAAATGCAATAAAGTTCTGGTCTTACCCGATTGCAATAGAAATTGTTGGCAAACTAAAACAATCCTGACATAAATCACATGTACAAACTTCAACTTCAACTTGACATCTCTTTGTTGGGGTATCTACTCACACTGACAGCAAGCTACTGTCAAAAACAGACACAAAATAAAATTCTTTACCACAATCAGATTTTACACGTTCCTCCTTTGAGGCGTTATGTTAATACTGGAAACGTACCTTTCAGGTGAAGAAAAGCTACTGTAACGTTACTAGTTGTCTTTGTGAGGCTGGAGGGATGAAAAGTGGGTTACTATATAGATTCTGGACCTCATGTGAGTGGCTCACCAAAATAGACCTTCTGTCCTCACCATTCTTATTATGTGTGACCTTCCACACATAGTAACTTGATTTGAGTTTTGGTGGTGATACTTTATATTCTACTACATGTTATTTGAGAGTGTAAATAAATCTATGTAAGTGATACATTATATTTGGTGAACACAACCAAGAGCACTTCAGAGAATTTGATTCGTGTCACATAACTAACTGTACAATGCCATGTCGCTTGGAAATGAATAATGATCACACTGTACCCGGACGGTTTATTATAAGAATTAAAAGATAGATGTACACTATCGGTCAAAAGTTAGAAGTTTAGAACACCTACTCATTCAAGGGTTTTTCTTTATTTTTACTATTTCTACATTGTAGAATAATAGCGAAGACATCCAAACTATGAAATAACACACGTGGAATCATGTAGTAACCAAAAAATTGTTAAACAAACCAAAATATATTTTATATTGGAGATTCTTCAAATAGCCACCTTTTGCCTTGTTGACAGCTTTGCACTCTCTTGGCATTCTCTCAACCAGCATCACCTGGAATGCTTTTCCAACAGTTCCCACATATGCTGAGCACTTGTTGGCTGCTTTTCCTTCACTTTGCGGTCCGACTCATCGTAAACCATCTCAATTTGGTTAAGGTCGGGGGATTGTGGAGGTCAGGTCATCTGATGCAGCACTTCATCACTCTCCTTCTTGGTAAATAGCCCTTACACAGCCTGGAGGTGTGTTGGGTCATTGTCCTCTTGAAAAACAAATGATAGTCCCACTAAGCCCAAACCAGATGGGATGGCGTATCACTGCAAAATGCTGTGGTAGCCATGCTGGTTAAGTGTGCCTTGAATTCTAAATCAATCACAGACATTGTCCCCAGCAAAGCACCCCCACACTATAACACCTCCTCCTCCATGCTTTACGGTGGGAAATACACATGCAGAGATAATCTGTTCACCCGCACTGCGTCTCACAAAGACACGGCAGTTAGAACCATAAATCTCTCATTTGGACTCCAGACCAAGGACAAATTTCCACCGGTCTAATGTCCATTGTTTGTGTTTCTTAGCCCAAGCAAGTTTCTTCTTATTACTGGTGTCCTTTAGTATTGGTTTCTTTGCAGCAATTTGACCATGAAGGCCTGATTCTCCTCTGAACAGTTGATGTTGAGATGTGTCTGTTACTTGAATTATGTGAAGCATTTATTTGGGCTGCAATTTCTGAGGCTGGTAACTCTAATGAACTTATTCTCTGCAGCGGAGGAAACTTTGGGTCTTCCATTCCTGTGGCGGTCCTCATGAGAGCCAGTTTCATCATAGCACTTGATGGTTTTTACGACTGCACTTGAAGAAACTTTAAAAGTTATTGAAATTTTCCGAATTGACTGACCTTCATGTCTTAAAGTAATGATGGACTGGCATTTGTCTTTGCTTATTTGAGCTGTTCTTGACATAATATGGACTTGGTCTATTACCAAGTAGGGCTTTCTTCTGTATACCACCGCTACCTTGTTACAACACAACTGATTGGCTCAAACGCATTAAGAAGGAAAGAAATTCCACAAATGAACTTTTAAGAAGGCACACCTGTTAATTAGAATGCCAAGAGTGTACAAAGCTGTCATCAAGACAAAGGGTGGCTATTTGAAGAGTCTCAAATCTGAAATATATTTTCATTTGTTTAACACTTTTTTGGTTACTTCATGATTCCATATACAGTGCCTTGCGAAAGTATTCGGCCCCCTTGAACTTTGCGACCTTTTGCCACATTTCAGGCTTCAAACATAAAGATATAAAACTGTATTTTTTTGTGAAGAATCAACAACAAGTGGGACACAATCATGAAGTGGAACGACATTTATTGGATATTTCAAACTTTTTTAACAAATCAAAAACTGAAAAATTGGCCGTGCAAAATTATTCAGCCCCCTTAAGTTAATACTTTGTAGCGCCACCTTTTGCTGCGATTACAGCTGTAAGTCGCTTGGGGTATGTCTCTATCAGTTTTGCACATCGAGAGACTGACATTTTTTTCCATTCCTCCTTGCAAAACAGCTCGAGCTCAGTGAGGTTGGATGGAGAGCATTTGTGAACAGCACTTTTCAGTTCTTTCCACAGATTCTCGATTGGATTCAGGTCTGGACTTTGACTTGGCCATTCTAACACCTGGATATGTTTATTTTTGAACCATTCCATTGTAGATTTTGCTTTATGTTTTGGATCATTGTCTTGTTGGAAGACAAATCTCCGTCCCAGTCTCAGGTCTTTTGCAGACTCCATCAGGTTTTTCCAGAATGGTCCTGTATTTGGCTCCATCCAACTTCCCATCAATTTTAACCATCTTCCCTGTCCCTGCTGAAGAAAAGCAGGCCCAAACCATGATGCTGCCACCACCATGTTTGACAGTGGGGATGGTGTGTTCAGCTGTGTTGCTTTTACGCCAAACATAACGTTTTGCATTGTTGCCAAAAAGTTCAATTTTGGTTTCATCTGACCAGAGCACCTTCTTACACATGTTTGGTGTGTCTCCCAGGTGGCTTGTGGCAAACTTTAAACGACACTTTTTATGGATATCTTTAAGAAATGGCTTTCTTCTTGCCACTCTTCCATAAAGGCCAGATTTGTGCAATATACGACTGATTGTTGTCCTATGGACAGAGTCTCCCACCTCAGCTGTAGATCTCTGCAGTTCATCCAGAGTGATCATGGGCCTCTTGGCTGCATCTGTGATCAGTCTTCTCCTTGTATGAGCTGAACGTTTAGAGGGACGACCAGGTCTTGGTAGATTTGCAGTGGTCTGATACTCCTTCCATTTCAATATTATCGCTTGCACAGTGCTCCTTGGGATGTTTAAAGCTTGGGAAATCTTTTTGTATCCAAATCCGGCTTTAAACTTCTTCACAACAGTATCTCGGACCTGCCTGGTGTGTTCCTTGTTCTTCATGATGCTCTCTGCGCTTTTAACGGACCTCTGAGACTATCACAGTGCAGGTGCATTTATACGGAGACTTGTTTACACACAGGTGGATTGTATTTATCATCATTAGTCATTTAGGTCAACATTGGATCATTCAGAGATCCTCACTGAACTTCTGGAGAGAGTTTGCTGCACTGAAAGTAAAGGGGCTGAATAATTTTGCACGCCCAATTTTTCAGTTTTTGATTTGTTAAAAAAGTGTAAAATATCAAATAAATGTCGTTCCACTTCATGATTGTGTCCCACTTGTTGTTGATTCTTCACAAAAAAAATACAGTTTTATATCTTTATGTTTGAAGCCTGAAATGTGGCAAAAGGTCGCAAAGTTCAAGGGGGCCGAATACTTTCGCAAGGCACTGTATGTTATTTCATAGTTTTGATGTCTTCACTATTATTCTACAATGTAGAAAAAAAGAAATAGTCCAAATAAAGAAAAACCCTTGAATGAGTAGGTGTTCTAAAACCTTTTACCGGTAGTGTACCTCTGTCAAAAATATTATATTTTGCACAAATTGGCAATAAATGTACAATATACACCCCAAGCCAATGGATATCCAGAGTATCTATTTCCTAAATACAGAGAGTATATTAAGAGTATTGTCCTGTCTTCCGCTGTTTGACTAGCTCTCTGAAATAAAAGAAAATGGTTGAATCCCAATCCCTACCACAGCAATGCATAATGCCCCCATAATAATTTCACAAGCAGATGATTTACAATTGAGTTAAAAGTTTATTTAATTGGTATCAGTTTTGAAACAAGTAACTCTTGATGTATATGTATATAGACATTCAATAGTACATTTGTACAGTAGACAACCAATAATAGAGAAAAATAGCAACTTGGTGGGTGGAAGCAACGTTCTCCGACCTCAAGCTAACACTGCCATCATCAGGCAGTTGAGGATAATATCGTTCGTCAAACAAGAAACTACACTTGGAATACTACAAATAAAAAAGGATTGGCTTGTAACTTCTACATAAACGCATTGAAAATAAGGAAATGCATTTGCTCAAACACACTAATATTAAGTTTATTGTACACACACTGTTTTCCCTTCAACATTCTCATACAGTCATTTAAATCAAAACCTTTATTTCACGTACAAAAAAGAACAAATGTTTGTCTGTATTTATTTTTCTTCTCCATGTGTTCCCTCAGTTATCTCCTACAGTTATTCTTCATACCTTCAGTTGCCCTCTCTGTCGCATCGTCTTTTATCTTCAATCATCAAAGCCATCGTTGGAGGATAACGTGATAATTATCACTGATCTGCAAAACATGATGTCTTATGTAAGTATTCACACTCCTTGACTTCATACAAATTGTTTTGTGTTACAGCCTGAATGTAAAATGGATTAAAGTGAGATTTTATGTTATTTTATGGAATTATAAGTCCCCATAATGGCAAAGTGGAATTATGTTTTTAGAATCGTTTTGAAATTAATTTATTAAAAAGGAAAATCTAAAATGTCTTGAATAAATAACACCTTTTTTTATGGCAAGCCTAAATAAAATCAGGAGTACAAATGTGTTTAACAAGTCACATAATAGGTCGCATGGACTCTGTGTGCAGTATAGTGTTTAACATGATTTTTGAATGACTACCTCATCTCTGTACTATGTACACACATACAGATAACTGTAAGGTCCCTCAGTTGAGCAGTGAATTTCAAACAAATTCAACCACAAAGACCATGGAGATTGTCCAACGCCTCACAAAGAAGGGCACCTATTGATACTTTAGATTAAAAAAATAAATAAATGTAAATGCAGATATTGAATATCTCTTTGAGCATGGTAAAGTTATGAATTACCCTATGGATGGTGTATCAATATACCCAGTCATTACAAAGATACAGGCTTCCTTCCTAACTTAGTTGCCTGAGGGGAAGGAAACCGCTTAGGGATTTCACCATAAGACCAATGGTGATTTTAAAACAGTTACAGAGTTTAATGGCTGTGATTGGAGAACACTGAGGATGGGTCAACTGCATTGTAGTTACTCCACAAAACTAACCTCATTGACAGAGGGAAAAGAAGGAAGCCTGTACAGAACACAAAAATTCCCAAAATATGCATCCTGTTTGCAACAAGGCACTAAGGTAAAACTGAGACATTTAACTAAGGTAAAATTAAGAAATGTACTTTATTGTCCTGAATACAAAGCGTCATGTTTGGGACAAATTCAAATCAACACATCATTGAGTACCATTCTTCATATTTTCCAATCATGGTGGTGGCTGCATCATGTTATGAGTATGTTTGTCATCGGCAAGGACTAGGGATTTGTTTTGGGGGGATAAAAATAAACGTAATAAGCTAAGCACAGGAAAGATTCTAGAGTTAAATCTTGTTCAGTCTGCTTTCCAACAGACACTGAGAGATGGATTCACCTTTCAGCAGGACAATAACCTAAAACACAAAGCCAAATACACACGGAGTTGCTTTACAAGACGACACTGAATGTTCCTGAGTGGCCTAGTTACAGTTTTGACTTAAAAATGTCTGTCTAGCAATGATCAATAACCAACTTGACTGAGCTTGAAGAATTTTAAAAGGAAGAATCTGCAAATATTGTACAATCCAGGTGTGCAAAGCTTAGAGACTAACCCAGAAAGACTGACATCTGTAAACGCTGCCAAAGGTGATTCTAACATGAATTCACTCAGGGGTGGGATTACGGATGTAAATGAGATAATTCGGTATTTCGTTTTCAAGAAATTTGCACAAATGTCTAAAAACACGTTTTGACTTTGTCATTAGGGGGTATTGTGCGTAGATGGGCCAGAAACATGTCGAATCCATTTTAAATTCAGGCTGTAACACAACAAAAGGGGTATAAATGCATTCTGAAGGCTCTGCAGGTTGAATGCTGGAATTGATCTTCTCAGTACAGACAATGTTTTGTGTACCTTTCAAGCGTCAAACATCTTCTTTCTGCCCTCCATGCCAGACATGGCATCCACATTTTGACGCCAGTCGGTGACCTCTTCTTTCTGTGAGGAACAGAAATGTATTATCTACACTAAATCATTCATTGAAAACAAACTACTTTGAGAATAAACAACAAGTTCATAATTTGTCCGAGAGATGAAGAGGTTCTCAGATTTCAACCGCCTGTAAGAGTAGCTGAATAACATATAAAAGCAAGTAGACATCTTGCACGTGAAGTACGAACGGGCATGCACCAGTCTTACCTTCTCCTCTGGTTTCTTGACTGTCTTGAGGTTGGACTTGAAGTCGATGGTCTCCTTATGCTTGGAGCCAAGCAGAACACTGAGCATGGCTTCAGCTGAGATCTTCACCCTCTTCAGGTTTGGCTTCTTGAATTTGCTCTGCAGCTCAATGATCTTTAGTCCTAAATTATGGATCTGGCAGAGCACAAAGAACAAAGGACATTTTTACATTTTAGACATTTAGTAGATGCTCTTATCCAGAGTGACTTATAGGTAGTGCGTTCATCCTGAAGGAAAAATCCTTAGTCCACTGTTGATACAGTCCCAAAATGTGTGGCATGTCATCAGTCAAGTTTTCAAGATGTGTCACTTACCATATCATCATGATTATGTGACAAGTGACACTTTGCTTCTTGAAAGTCCAATATCTTGACAACTTGACTGCTGACATGCAAAACATTTTGGGATTGTATCAACAGTGGACTGATGAAAAAATGTTTGAGTTTATTTTTCTCGTAGAGTAGCTGAGAGAAGCAGCCACGTATCACAGTCACAGTAAGCAGGATTTGAGCTACTTTCGAGGTACAACCCTTTTCGACGACCCTTTTCGACCCTTTTAACGACCCTTTTCGCACATTAACTGTGACAATTGACATCGTCTACGTCCCAAACGGTACCCTATTCCCTTTATAGCGTACTACTTTGGACCAGGGCCCATATTTCTATCAGTCCAATTTGCACACTTAGTCCTCCCAGTTGTACAGTAACTAGTATGTACTGTGGCTGACCTTCGCTCTAAATGTATGTATCCACCGGGAGGCTGTGTTTTAACAGTGTCATCTTCAAATGTACAGTCCAAGCATTCAAAAAAGGTGCATGTTGGACTGATAGAAGTAGAAGGGATTTAAATGTTAGGGGAATAATGCAATCCTTTTATGATATCACAGGAGCAATTCTTTACCTTACATACAATAATCTATAAAACATTTCAACTATCTTTTGTCATTTCAATCTGGAATGATTTGTTTTCTACAAATTATTTTGGGGGTATCCTACCTCCTTGTCATTTCCCTCTGGAATGATTTGTTTTCTACAAGTTATTTTGGGGGTATCCTACCTCCTTGTCATTTTTGGTAACTTTGAGTCCCACGTCATATCGCTCCTCATCTACCACATCGATCTTGTGGTGCAGATCTCTGCACAAATCCTGCCGAGAAAACAAAAGACAGCTCATTTATCATATTTTATTTTGTTACACTTTCTGTCAGGAATTTCAACTGCGTCATGCATTATAACGCATTATGCCCGGCTTATATGGCATTATAAATGCACTCAAAACAGTTTTTTTATACAATGTGTATACCTGGAGCTCCTCCACAGACAAGCCAGACAGTTTGAGAGGAGGGACTCTCTCAGCCAGAGCTTCATCTCTTTCTCTCTTCTTCTCCTCCACCTCAACCTCTAGCATCTGGCCAGCTACAATCAGCAATCTGATCTATAGGAGGATAAAGCTACAATCAGCAATCTGATCTATAGGAGGATAAAGCTACAATCAGCAATCTGATCTATAGGAGAATAAAGCTACAATCAGCAAACTGATCTATAGGAGAATAAAGCTACAATCAGCAATCTGATCTACAGGAGAATAAAGCTACAATCAGCAATCTGATCTACGGGAGAATAAAGCTACAGTCAGCAATCTGATCTACAGGAGAATAAAGCTACAGTCAGCAATCTGATCTACAGGAGAATAAAGCTACAATCAGCAATCTGATCTATAGGAGAATAAAGCTACAGTCAGCAATCTGATCTACAGGAGAATAAAGCCACAATCAGCAATCTGGTAACTACTGATCTTTAGGAAGGAGCATAAAGCTAGAGTCAGCAATCTGATAACTACTGATCTTTAGGAAGGAGCATAAAGCTAGAGTCAGCAATCTGGTCTACAGGAGAATAAAGCTACAGTCAGCAATCTGATCTACAGGAGAATAAAGCTAGAGTCAGCAATCTGATCTATAGGAGCATTAACATCCAAAATATGTTAAAAAGGGTCACAAGAGGTCAGGGTTCATGAGCTACACATTATTGCATGCATTATGTTTATATAACATTCATGTCGCAAATGTAAGACGACTTGTGTGTTTCTTGTGTTGACAATGGAATGCAACGCTCACCTTCAAACCCAACCGTCGGGCTGAGGAGATCTTGGACTTTTCTTTTGGTTTTGGTCTGTGTCATTAGGAGAGGGGGGGGGGGGGGGAGAGATAACATTTCAATGTGCTAACCTGTCATTTATATATGGTTCATTATTAAAATACACACCAAGGTTATTATACTTCTGTGTTTTTATATACATTTTTATTTCTATTAGTTTTAATATTTTTATTACAAATTCAGATCCACTTTACCATTTATAAAACATTTATATTACATTTTTATATGATTTAGTTTTAGTTTTACTGTTAGGGACAGAAAGTAACCTATGTGTGAGAGGAGCCATGTATGTTTGTGTGGTTTGTTTTTGGGGATGTCACTTTTTGCCACACATAAAATGATGGGTCAAGTTATCGGTTAGGTTAGGTTTAAAGGTGGATCCCGCAGTAGTCGAAAGCAGCGCCACGGTCGCCCCACTACAATTTTATTGTTTTTGTTGCCGAGCTGAGGAGCAGTGTTGCCAACTTAACGACAATGTCGCTATATTTAGCGAGTATTCAGACCCCTCTAGCGACACATTTTCAAAAAAGCGACTAGCGACAAATCTAGCAACTTTTTCTGATGTTATTGGAGACTTTTGGAGACTCTGACGTGAAAGCATGTATCCTTCTTACTCTTCTCAACGAGCAGCGGGTGCTGCCGTGGGCCCCACCCCATCCCAAAGCACTCACAGGCGGCCCAGTCCTCGCGCAGCAGTCCCTCCCAGCTGCAGTCAGAGCAGGAGATGTTCACCCCTCCTCGTCCAGACTGCAAATGAATCGCACATGCGGGAAGCCGCCGCTGGCTGATCTCGCCCTGGCTTACATTTTTTTTTTTTTATAATAATTGAAACCTGAACTAGGGCCAGACTAGTTACCATCATTTTCTCACATTGCCATTGGCAGATGTTTCTATTGTCTCTTTTTGGTCCATTTAGATTGTTAATGTAGATTGTATACAAAAAAAAAAAAATGTTTTACTCTGTAGGCTCCTAAGTGGACCATAAGGTTAAAAACAAAAACAAATTAAGAAAACTAAACTAAAAAACAAAAAAATAAAAAATAAAATAAAAAATAAAAAACTAAGTAACTCTGCCAGAGTCTCTTTTGGGTCACTTTAGCCGGTCCCAAGCCCGAATAAAGGAGGA